>NC_048304.1:109483429-109635039 GCF_013100865.1 Trachemys scripta elegans
TATCAGAGGGGTAGCCGTGTTAGTCTGAATCTGTAAAAAGCAACAGAGGGTCCTGTGGCACCTTTGAGACTAACAGAAGTACTGGGAGCATAAGCTTTCGTGGGTAAGTCAAGACTTGCATCTGAAGAAGTGAGGTTCTTACCCACGAAAGCTTATGCTCCCAGTACTTCTGTTAGTCTCAAAGGTGCCACAGGACCCTCTGTTGCTTTTTACAGATTCAGACTAACACGGCTACCCCTCTGATACTTTACTACCTCAGGAACCAACCCATGCAACAAACCTCGATGCCAACTCTGCCCACATATCTACACTAGCAACACCATCACAGGACCTAATCAGATCAGCTACAACATCACCAGCTCATTCACCTGCACGTCCACCAATGTTATATATGCCATCATGTGCCAGCAATGCCCCTCTGCTATGCCACAGGACCCTCTGTTGCTTTTTATTGGAAAGGTTATTATTTACTGAATGTGATTATCCAATGTGTATGCATGTATCATTGCTGTATCTATAGTTAGGAATATTGACTATATAATAATTACAACTGTGTGTGTACTTGGGAAACACCCACCTGACAGCTGGCCATCAGCCTTGATGGGCCATTAGGAAGAAACAATAAGACTTTGAAGATACTAATCTCTCTCCTTCCTGAGAAGCATCCTGGGATGTTGCTTTGACACTACAAGGTCAGGTGGTCATGTCATCTTGGATTTCTAGTGATTTTCCACTAAAAGGAGGGGGAGGTCAAGACTGGGAAACAAAAGGTTCCCATCTTATGTAAATTATATTTAAGGCTAGGGAGTAAGTTGGTCTAGGTTCACTCTTCACTGAATCCCCACCCAGGATGACAGCTGGAAAGATCTGAGAAACAAAGACCCAGTTGGGGAAGAGTTGAGCCCAGTCTGGAAAGGGGATCTGGTCTGTGAATATGGTGTCTGAAGACTTAAGCTGCAAGCAGGGTACCTAACCTTCAAGAATTTCTGCAACATTTAGGGTGAGAAATTACTTCTTGTAACCAGTCTCTTTAAGGTCTTAAGCTTAGTATGCGAGTTTTGTTTTATTTGCTTAGTAATCTGCTATGTTCTGTTTGCTATCCCTTATAATCACTTAAAATCTGCCTTTTGTAGTTAATAAACTTGTTATTGTTTATTATAAAACCCAGTTTGTGCAATGTATAACTGGGGGGAAGAGGGGGAAGAAGTTATGCATATCTCTCTCCACACTGCGGGAGGGGGTGAATTTATGAGCTTACGTTGTATAGATTTCTCTACAATGCAAGGCAATATTATTTTGGATTTATATCCCAAATGAGGTGTGCAAGTGTGTGCTGGGTGAATCACAGAGCTGATCCCTCTGTCCATTTGCAGCTGGGTGTGTCCCTACTTGTGTGTGTGCCGGAGAAGGCTCGAGGACCTGGCACAGCTAAGATAGGGTGAGGAAACCCAGGGTAGTAGAACGGGTGGAACCAGTGGGACCCCAGCACATCAAGTGGCATCCCGGACAGGGGGGTCCAACCCATCACAGACAGTAAAATACAATATACATAATAAATGTTACAGTCTGATTCACAACCAGAAAACATCCTATTTTTTTAGAGACATTAGAAATATTGTCCAGATCATCTGTAAAATCTCCTGCACAGGAATGAGTCAAAAAAAGAAGGCTGCATACCTAGTGCTGTTGTTACTGATATGCTATTTAGAGTGCACAAAAACCCAAAACATGAATGTAAAAATCCTGAAAACCTATTGAAAATACATTACAAGTGCCACAAAAGACTTGGTCACTTTGTCTCTTCCAGTGAAGACAATGGCATTCAGATAATTTTTGAAGCAGTTGCTCTAACATTATGTAGAATACACTGACACTTTCCACTGTAAACCTTTATGACTCATAAGTGGATCACAACCAATAGTTTGTGAAGCATTTGTGTAAACATTTATCTTCAAGGGATGTTATTAACAAGACTGTGCTGTTGGAAAGATATCCAATTATCCTGAGCGGCATTTATATTGTAATTACATCACGTTCATTGAAGAGTTCAAGGTTTGATGAAGCAGTCTTGAAAACTTTCTTTTTAATCAGTTAGAAGCAGTTCTAGAATCATTGGAGATATGTTGTTGATACTAAAAGTCACCATGCTAAACCTTCAACAATGGAGACCGGTACTCATATCCTCACTCTAAGCCAATGTTGTGATGTTCTGATATGTCCAAGAAATGGTTGAAAAGGACCCCCTTTCAAGATATAGCTTAGACTGAAGATTGATCTTGTCAACTAGCTTACTAGGCAACTCCTATCTGCAATCATTCTTAGAGTATAATAGCCACACTCCATGCATATTTCATTGCCAGTACCACTTCCTTTTTTATGTAAAAGACCAAATATGCCCTGAGATGTTTCTGTAGTTTCCTCTAATTGTCAAGTCAGTCAGGTCTGCCTGATCAAATCTCTGACTGGCAAAAGTCACAGTCACTGTGTAGTGGTTGAAAGGTTAAATTTAACATGCTTTAGCATCAATCAGGCACTATCAAAAATACTCTGAGTCATAGGAATAACTACAAAATGCAAGAGGCACAAAAATATGTTCAGATCATGGATCTGTCCAAACTATTTTTTTAATTCTTGAAAGAATAAGAGATTAAACTCTTATGGTTGTTATCAAACAATGGTCCTACCACTACCCTAAAAATCTTGCCTAGTAAACACACTATGGTATTTATTTTTAATGCAGAGTAACTTAAAAAAGCATCATGAAGTTCAAATTAATTATTAAATGGGTTGAACTGATTTTAAAAAGGTATTTGATTTTGTAGAACCATATATAAAATTTGCCTACACTTAAGTTATAAAGTTGATGAACTCCTACAGTTAAAAGCATTTCTTTGCCTACAAGTCATCACGTTCATTCACAGAAGGATGGGTTCAGACAGCCCATTTTATGATGCTGAATATTTTTCTAAAAGGAAAGCGATTTAGTTAATCAGATGAGAACCAGGAAAAACTATATGGAATACAAAACAACACTACACTTCTGTTTGCAGTTATGGCTCAAGGACTGTTTCACTGAATGAACTCAAAGAAAATCTCTCCTTGCTTCCAGGAAAGCGTGCATCATCCTACATTTTTCCTTTTAAACAATTTAGCAAGTTGTGGTTCAGAACTGTAGGCAGGCAGAGATCTTCAAATAAATATTATTGAACTCCTCTCTCCTTCAGTAGCAATGAACCCTGAGGAGTAAAAGAACCTTCAGCGCATGGTCCTTATAAAGGCACAGGAGTTTGTTACTCGGATTTTTATACCTAAGATGTTCCTTAATTATTTAGCAAGCATAGATAAAGATACCAACTTAAATGATCTCTCAGACTGCCTCATCATTATTATTTTTTTAGTCTGGACTTGAGAATTATTCCTATTCCATGCTAATACATAACTTTCAACAAGGTGCATAAATTATGGTAGTTTATGGTATTCATTTGATCAAAAAGAGCTTTCACAACCTTCAAGAGTACAACTTTTTGCCATCATCAGAAGCGTCTAAGATGGTGATTACCACCGCTGCAAAAAGAAAAAGTTGCCCAGAGTCTTTTAAGTACAGGAGAGACAGTTGTTGCAGTGTATTTTCAAACTGGAAATATAGTGGATTTCAACAACTGTCAGCAAAGTTACCTGAACTGTATTAAATATTCCACTTATACATATTTCAGCACTTTATGAAATGTGACATTCATCACCAGCCAATGTTATGGTACAGAAAGTGCATCTTTCTCTTTTGTGTCTCATAGTGAAAAATGCTCCAGTATATTATTTTGAATCAGTCAGAAGGTTGAAGCTAAAAAGCCACCTGGGGGGAACAAACAGCTCTCAGAAGATTGGTACCAAGCTATGGAACCATTCTCCTAATGTCAACATTCTAATTCTGTGCAAATTGGTAGTGACCCAAAATCAACAGCATCTTCGTAAACGGACTGCATATGGGAGTCTTTCCCTAATGAAGGATAGAGACCACACAGCCCTCTCAATCCTAGAGGTTCTCAATCCCAGATGGTTATTCCATGCCAGGATTGTGGTACAGCACAGGATCATTTGTATTGCTGCTGTCTGGATAGACAGAGGGCTTCAGATTCCAGGGAAGGTCAATTTGCCAGTTTTCACTAACACTGACAGAATAATAATTATTGTTTTAAAAAAAAAATATATATATATATATATATATATATAGGAAAGGTCTCTCCTCCCCACAATAATTCCATTGATTGTGTTACAAAACAAGGTGTAACATAAAAAAAAATAAAGCTGTATGAACCAAAGAAGTTTCAAAAGCCGAATTCCCCCTTCTCCTCTCGCTGCAAAAAAATAAAACTTAGAAAGGAAAAACAGAGATTGGAAAATACTGTATATCATCATAGCAGCAAAGAGCTGCTTGAGGCTTCGATTACCAGAATACAAAGTCAGTATATTCTCATTCTACCCAGGGATTGTATCCTTATAACTATTACAATCTAATGTACGAGCTTTCATAAAACAAAATATCTACCCAGATGTGAATCGCAAATAAATCTTCAGTACTTTTAGAAGTCATGATCTCTTCTTTGCCAAACGGATGCTGAAAATTACCTACTAAACTTTCATAATGTATATATCTCCAGAACTTCCAGAAGGCAAGAGTGGAAGACTAGCCGTATGAAAGGGCTAGCCTTGTTTGATAAGTTATTATGCATTTGGAGTTTTGGTGACTTTACATAAAGCATTTCTTTCTTGAAAGCTGTGAGCTATTGAATCAAGAAGTTCATGGGATGCTGTTGTGGGAAGGAGATCTGCTGGGAAGAGATGAGGTCCACCGAACCAAGAAGGGGAAGGACACCTTCATGCAATGACTCATCAAAGGGGGCAGGTGATGAAAGTCCACAGATAAGCATTAAAAAAGGGGACCTTGACAGAAAGCAAAATGTTGGGGGGCAGAGGAGGGACATGGAAAATTACAATAGAGTCATAGGAGCTGGAAGAAGAAATCAGAGGAAAATCTGCTCAACATCTTAGATGTCTATACCCAAATGCAAGGACAATGGGGAATAAACAGGAAGAACTGTAAGTATTAACATTAACACATAAGCTAAATTGTTACTTAACTGACATTACAGAGACTTGGTTGGATAAATCTCATGACTGGAATAATGGTATAGAGGGGTACAGCTTGTTCAGAAAGGACAGGCAAGGAAAAAGGGAGGAGGTATTGCATTATACATCAAGAATATATATACTTGTTCTGAGGTCCAGAAGCAAGTGAGAGGCAGACTAGTTGAAAGTCACTGGGTAAAAGATAAAAGTGGGAGGAATGGGGTGATGTCATGGTAGGAGTCTATTATAGACCTCCAAACCAGAAAGAGGAGAGTGGAAGAGGCATTTCTAGAACAAATAACAGAAATATCCAGACACAAGACCTGGTAGCAATGGGGGACTTTAACTACCCAGACATCAGCTGGAAAAGTAATATGGCAAAAAACAAAACAAAAAATGTCCAGCATGTTCTTGGAATGTACTGAGGACACTTTTCATTTCAGAAAGTGGAGGAAGGAACCAGGGGACAGCCATTTTAGACGTGATTCTGACCAACAGGATAGCAAATCTTAAGGTGATGGAAGGCAATTTGGCTGGTAGTGATCATGAAATGATAAATGTCATGATTCTAAGGAAACGAAGAAGTGAGAGCAGCCGAGTAAGGAGAATGGGCTTTGAAAAAGCAGACTTTAACAAACTCAGAATAGGTAGGTAAGGTGCCATGTTCTGTGGGAAGAAAATGTTAAGGGATGAGTTCAGGACCGCTGGCAGATTTTCAAGCAGATAGTAAAAAATGTACAACTGCCAACTATTCAGTTGTGACAGAAAGATAGGAAGAATAATAAGAGGCCAATATGGCTCCATCAGGACTTCTTTAAAGATCTGAAAATCAAACAGAAATCCTCCAAAAAGTGGAAACATGGATGAATTGCTAAGGAGGAGTATAAAAGTGTAACATAAGCATGTAAAGATAAAATCTTAAAGGCTAAAGCACAAAATGCACAGAACATAAAAGGCTACAAGGCTTTAAATATATTAGGAGCAAGAGAAAGAGGAAGGAGAGTGTAGGTTGTCTATTTAGCAAGAAAGGAGAGCCAAGAACTGATGACATCAAGAAGACTGAGGTGTTTAACTCCAATTTTGCTTCAGTCTTCACTAGAAAAGTAAATGGTGACCAGACTCTCAACACAATTAATAACAAGAGAAAAGGAACACAAGCCAAACTAGGGAAAGTACAAGTTAAAGACTATTTCGCTAAATTAGATGTATCCAAGTTGGCAGAGCCAGATGAAATTCATAATAGGAACTAGCTGATGCAGTCTCGGAACCGTTTGCAATTATCCTTCAGAACTCACTGAGGATGGGTGAGGTCCCAGAGGACTGGAGAAGGGCAAACACAATGCCTATCTTTAAAAAGAGGACTTGGGGAATTATAGAACAGTTAGCGTATCTTCAATAACCCAAAAGAGACAAATAAATTAATAAACAATAAATTTGTCAGCACCTAGAGGATAATAGCAGGTTTTAAGGAATAGCCAGCATGGATTTGTCAAAAACAAATCATTTATATCTTTAACAGGGTTACTGGCCTAGTGGATGGGGGGAAGCAGTATATGTGATATATCTTGATCTTAGTAAGGCCTTGACAGTCCCACATGATATTCTCATCAGCAAACTAGGGAAATGTGGTCTAGATAAAATTACGACAAGGTGGATATACAACTGATTGAAAGACTGTACTCAGAGTAGTTATTAATGATTTGATGTTAAACTGAGAGGACGTATCCAATGGGTTCCACAGGTGTCAGTCCTGGGTCCAGTACTATTCAGTATTTTCATTAATGTCATGGATAATGGAGTGGAAAGTATGCTTATAACATTTGCAAATGATGCCAAGCTGGGAGGTGTTACAAGCATGTTAGAGGACAAGATTAGAATTCAAAATGACCTTGATCAATTAGAGAATTGGTCTGAAGTCAACAAGATGAAATTCAGTAAAGACAAGTGAAAAGTACTTCACTTAGGAAGGAAAAATCAAAATCACAACTATGAAGGGGGAGTAACTGGCTAGGTGATAGTACTGCTGAAAAGGATCTCAGGGTCATAATGGATCACAAATGAAATATGGGTCAACAATGTAATGCAGTTATGAAAAAAGCTAATATTCTGGGGTGTATTAACAGGTCATATATAAGACACAGGAGGTAATTGTCACACCATATTCAGCATGGGGAGGCCTTATCTGGGGTACTCTGTCCAATTCTGGGCACCACACTTTAGAAAAGATATGAAAAAATTAGAGAGAGTCCAGAGGAGAACAAACAAAAATGATCAAAGGTTTAGACAACTTGACCTATGGGGAAAGATTTAAAAAAAAAAAAAAAACAGGCAATTTTTAGTCTTGAGAAAAGAAGACTCATGGAGAGGGTGGCTGATAGTCTTCAAATATGTTAAGGACTGTTATAAAGAGGACGGTGATCAATTGCTCTCCATGTCAGCTGAAAGTAGGACAAGAAGTAATGGTCTTAATCTGCAACAAGGGAGATAGGTTACATAGCAGGAAAAACTTTCTAACTATAAAGGTAGTTTAAGCTCTGCACTAGGATTCCAAAGGCGGTTGTGGAATCTCCATCACTGGAGGTTGGTAATAATAGGTTGGACAAACATTTGCCCTGGGATGGTCTAGGTCTACTTGGCCCTGCCTCAGTGCAGGGGTCTGGACTTGATGACCTTTCAAGGTGCCTTCCAGCCCTACACTTCTATGAGTCTATGAAAAGTATCAGAATTTAGATCAAAATGAAGATGTCACATTTATCAAACACGCTGCATTTCTAATAAAAGATCTGCCGCAATATTTAAAAAATAAAAAAGAAGAGCTTTGAAGAATATGTCAGCGAGAAGTATATTAGGCAAATGACTCATTAGCAATGACAGGCCCAGATAGAAATAAAATCAAAGGATTCAAATATTACTAGCTGTAAGGCAGTGTCATGGCTTAATGGATACCCTGTGCTATTTCTGTATGTGTTTGTGTCAAACTAGATCCATAGTTAAGGAGGTAAGAAGTAAACAGGACTTTTAAAAATTCCATCCCGTGGCTGTAACCTTTATTTGATCAAAGAAACTGCTGCAGTTTCTAATGCAGCATAGAGAGATCACAAAGTTTGAGAATACAAGTCTGTAAACATTTAGCAGCTAAAACGAACTCATTTAAAATACTGAAGTTTTTCATTGTTCAAATGTCTAAAGATTGAAGGATTCTACCATAAAGGAAAAAAAGAATTACATTTTATTGAGTTGATATTTGATGCATAATGTAAACAAAGAAAATTACTGTATGACTGTTTCTACTAGAGTAGCACTATTTGACAAGGAGCAAGAATTAAAGAAATAGTGTAGGTATAGAAGTACTTGTACTTCTTTCTGAATCTTTAGAAGTCAGTTTTCCAACTCCTTAGCTTTCTTTATACAAATATATATATATATATATATATATATATATATATATACACATATACACACACACAATTCACAATCTAAACTACAGTATTTTGATATTCACGTCTTTCTTAGGAATCATGACATTATATTGCTCTTTACTCCTTGGAATGTTGAGCACACACTGAAGATTCTGAAAGAAACATGACATTCTAACACCCAGCTAGTTGTTTCAAGGCTGTGATACATTAGTTATGCAATTAAAAATAACACTGCTCTAAAAGAAGATTATACCTGCTGGAATTACACACACACACACACACGGAATTTTTTTACAGCAATCGTCTTAAGGTCCTTGACACATCATTGTTGTCCCAGCATAGATTGGGCATTATTCATGTTCTTTATAAAAGATTATCCTCGGAACAAAATGAAATTCACTGCAGCAGCTTTGGTGCCTTCAAAAACATCTGTGACAAGAAAGGGGTACGACCCCTCGGTCCCTACTATCCTGCGTTCCTATTTTCTTAGCTCGGCGAATAGCAACAGTTATCAATTTGCTTAAAGCTACGGTGTGTGCCACTGAAACAGAAAACATTGCTGGAAACGATTGTGCACAGATAGACGGAATGCTTCCCCATTACAAGCACAAAACTACAGATCTCAGTCACAGGCTAGTAAGGCTGTGAGGAAACAGTTGTTAGGAGCATGCATCAATTTTGACAGGGGCGATTAACTCTTCTATTTGCAGTTCTCCCCCTCCCTCGCTCCCACCTTCGACATTCAGCTAAAGCCAGAAGCTTATTAAGAAAGAAGGTGGACAAAGATAAGAGGAAGGACAGACGGACGGGGGAACTGACAGACGCTTGGCATGCATGTACAAGCCCAGTCCAACTCCTGCAGTCCCCGCTCCTCAAGTCCTAGTTTCCTTAGTGCCATTCCAATCCCAGCTGCCGCAGTTGATCTAAACAGTCAGTGCTTTAAAAATCAAATCGGGCGAGAGGGCAGAGAGGGAATTTAGCAGGAAACACGCCAGCCCAGACATGTTAAACCATTAACCTGCCATCGACACTGGGCGTGATTTGGTTTCATATCTAGAAATGATATGTGTGTGTCTGTGTCTGTGTGTGTGTGAGAGAGAGAGAGAGAGAGAGAAAAGGATGGAGAGTGTGTGTGTGTTGGGGGGGGGGTTATGTATCAAAGCAATGGAGGCCATACCAAAGAAAGTCAAGAGCCAGGTAACTCAAAGGAGAGGCAGAGAAAAGTTCGGGCTGTCGGAAGCACCAGCTGGGAGGGCCAGGAGCGAGCTCTCCCTCGGCCGGGTACTTACACGAAGACACCGAAGAGCAGAACTCGTATCCCGATCTCGATCGCTAGATCCCGCATGGTTTGTCAGAGGGGCGGAGGGGAGGATCCAGGCAGGCTTCGGCAACTTCAGCACCCCGCCTTCAATTCCATCCGCAAAACCAGGAGGCGCGGGGTGGGGGAATCAGCTGCTTCCGATCGGCCAGGAGCCCGCTCCTTCCCCACCTCCACCAGGAACAACGTGCTGGGGAAATCTGCCGCCCCGAGCAAGCCCCAGACCTTCCCTGTCCATTCCCTCCCCGCCCGGGCTGAGGGTCGGCAGCGGGGCTCGGCCGAGCAGGACCGGCAAGCTTCTTGCAGCTGTTGGACGCAGACAATGTTCTTCCCGCGGAACAACGGGGCCGGGCTGCAGGCACCTGGCGCTGGGCTGTGCTGACTGCCAGCCCCCGCCGCCAGACTGACACATCCACCCGGGCGGCTGCTGCTATCGATCCGCCGGTGCCCAAGCGCAGACAGGGGGAGGGTCCCCGGGACTAACTTCCAGGCTGGGGCGGGGGAGAATCCTGGGGAATTCCACTCCCCTTCCCTGCCCTCCTACTCGGTAACTATCTGTTGCCTGCTTCTGGCTGTCCAAACTCCGCCCCGCAGCCCCAGGGAACTCCCGCCGCCTCCAGCTAGCGGAGCGCTTCGCCGCTCATTTGCTCCGTGTCCACTGCAGCTCCCAGGCTTGCCGGTGGTTTCCCCTGGTCTCCGACGTGCAGGAATTTCACAGCCCACGCCCCGCTGCCTCTCCAGACAGCCGCCCTCCCCAAGGGGGGTTTTACAGTTCCCGACAGACTAGATTCGCTCGCTCAGACGCTCCCGCTGGTTCTGTGAAGTTGGACATTCCCACGCTTCTTGGAAAAGGGGGATCTCAGCTCCCAGACAGTCACCTGCAAAGCGTCCTTCATTTGGACCCACCTGGGTGCATGCACCAGGCGCTGTGCTTAGGAGTCTCCGCTGCGGTCAGGAAAGATTTTCGGAGCAGCGGCTCATTTCGGTTGATTGGGACAGTTCTGCAAAGGGAGGGCCTAGGGACTTTCCCGTTCGCACGGGATTCCACACTGGCCTGTTAGGGCTAAATCAAAATGAATACATATTCGGTGAGGCCGCTAGCACAAATCCCCCGCCCCTGCTAGGAGTGTGACTGGCTTAGTGTAGGTTGCTCAAAATCATGGAACGACGCCCCTAGTTGTATTGAGTATTTGGGTAACGCTTGGAGAGAATGTTCCTGCATAGTCGTGCTGCACTGAAGTACATGAATGAAGGTACAATACTTCTGACGTCTCAATTTAAATATGCATCCTCAGTGAGAAAGAAATTAACAATTGTCCATTTAATCCTTGGGGAATCTACTCATGGAACAGGCTGCAGGAGGGTGACTCACATGACATACCCCTCTGATACTGTGTATTTTAAACAAATAGTATTTAAGATCAGGATTCAGCAGGTTGAATTTCATTTTTTGTAATTGGCTCATAAAGAAGGAGTTTGCAGTATGAAATGGAGCACACACCCCCCCCCAAAAAAAAAAAAAAAAAAGAGGACGGGGAGAAAGCAAAGGATACCGTTGCTGGTAACTTGTGCAGCGGCAGTTACAGGCCAAACAACTCATGTTGATACTGTGCTTGGCAGCATTATGGGATAATATTTGCCTAACAGTGTCTGGATACTTTCTTCACCATATTCTGCATGTATAGTAGATTTTCTACCAAGCTGAGGCACTGATCTCTTTTCTAAACCGCATTTATTGCTGTCAGTGCAAGTAACATCTTAATCTCTGATCATATGTATATTATTATTATTTATTATGTATATAGCACTGGAAATTGTGTTAGATGCTTTACAGACATGTAAAAAGACAATTTCAGTATTTATAATTTAAGTGCTACATTGTGTCACCTTTGCTCAGTGAGTAGCCCCATTGACTTCAGTGGATTTGTAGAGCAAGCATGGCAGAATCTGGCCCCATATAGGCAATGAACAGACAAAGAGATGCAACATGAGACTGTTTCCACTATGTATTCCATTATGTCCATTGTAACATCAGTGATATTAATAGAGTATTGTGTGTATTTCAGTTCCATAAAGCAGCTAGTAATGTGTGGTCATTTTTCAAACCAGTAGTTCTGCGTTTTGAGCAATGAAATTAATGTTCCACATCTCAGTTTGTGATAATCTAGACCCCGCAGTTTTCCTTTGACCCCTAATCACTGAGAAAATCCTCCTTGTAAATTGATCCAAGGGAAACTTCCCTATTGCCTATGGATCTCTGTGTACACCCAAGGCAGAGAGTTTGTCTGAATTCTTCTCTTGTAGCTTTGGGGATGAGGTGTGTTCCCAGAATTGCATTTCTTCATGGACAGTGTCCAACTAATATCTGAGATTAGATTTATGCATGCGTATTTGGCTCAAAGTCTCTGTGCAGACTGGCAAACACAAACCTCACTTAGGTTCCCCTCTCCTGAATGCACTTGGGACTTGAATTATTTTTAGCATATTTATTGTGCTGAATGTTCGTGATCACCACAGTTAATGCAAAAGAGTAATTCACATTTAATTACATAAACTCCCAACCTACTTTCATGTGGCCTTTGAAAAATGTGTTCTTTGGAAAGTGTACATGGTTATGATTATTGCACACAGTTACAAAGCAAACATCATTGCAATATGCGGGCACCAGCTCACTTCAGTATATTCATATTTAGATAACTAACTGTATGCTCTGGATTATTCATATCTGATCTTTACCCAAGCAAGTCCATGTATAATACATATGTCCCTTTTCCTAGTGCCTCCACATTTCGGGTGACTGCTCTATGTATGAGCTACTATATAGTCAAACTCCCACTGATCTATAGTTGTGGAGAGTCAGGCCTACGAGAGACATAAATTGCCACATCAGCATATTCTAGGTAGTAACTTGATATGTACTTGATTAAATGCACAACAGCTATACTTCTTCTAAGAAGAGTGGTTGAAGCACAGTGCATGTGGCAGTCCTGATTTGGAACATGGACACATTTGGAGAAATCACTTTTGTGCATAGCCACTGAAAAGAGATTTCTATTACTTAGCTAAGATCCACCTCATGTTTTATTATTGTCTATTTGTGGCTTGCACTGATTTTCAATAACAATCAGAGTTGCTTTGGGTGGAGATATGTTGTTAGACTTCCACTATGCTCACATTTCTATCTTTGGTCCTTGCACAAACTAATAATATGCTCACCTGTGCCTAAACAAGTGAGCTGTGCAGCTCTTTGAGAGAGGCTGCAACTAGGGCCATAAAATAAGTTTCAGAAGCATGTGGTCTACCTTAAGAATAGAACGTGTCCCCTGCATGGCCACAGATGGGAAATAGGATCTAGTGGCCTGCATTCCACATTTCCTGTATTTTTGAATAATTATGACCTTAGTTCAGGAAGATATTTAAACGTGCTTAATTATAAGTATATGAGTAGCCCCAATGAGGCCTCTTTACCTGATTGTCCTTTTAAATAAAGCTCATCTCCCTCTCCATTGAAAAGTCTCAACTGATATGTCTTCCATTGTCAAACATTTGTGCCTTTTCTAACCTCGCCCCTAGATGACTGGTGTAGATAACATACTACCTGTTGTGTATGTGCATCACTGCTGGTGGAACATATGAATAATCCTTATTCATGTGAGTAATCCTTACTCATATCTGGTCAGATATCTCTGGAACTCCTAAAAGCAGGGGGGAAGAAAGCTTGTGAGTGACATCCTTGCACTTCTCTGCACCTTCTGGCAGGGCCGGCTCCAGGGATTTTGCCGCCCCAAGCGGCGGAAAAAAAAAAAAGCCGCGATCGTGATCGGCAGCAATTCAGCGGTAGCTCCACTGCGTGCTTTCTTCTTTGGCGGCACTTCGGCAGCAGGTCCTTCCCTCCAAGAGGGACCGAGGGACCCACCGCCAAATTGCCGAAGAACCCAACGTGCCGCCTCTTCCCCTTGGCTGTCCCAAGCACCTGCTTGCTGAGCTGGTGCCTGGACCCAGCCTTGCCTTCTGGGAAGAAAGCCACATGCAAACACAATTACTTTATACAAAAATAAAGGAGAAAGAGCTTTATAATTACTTTATACAAAAATAAAGGGGAACCAACCACCGAGGGATATCTTTGCTCAATGTGGTCAGCAAGGTGCTTACAAGGGTTCTGCTGAAAATACTTCAAGTGCTTGCTGAAAGAGTTTATCTTGAGAGCTAGTGCGGGTTCAGAGCTGGACACTCCATGACTTACATGTCCTTCACAATGCAGTTGTTGCAAGCAAAAAGCTGTGAATAACAGGCACTTTTCTATGTTGCATTTGTCGACCTTCAAAAGGCCTTCAACATGGTTAGCACTGTTTGCAATGAGTTTAGTATTGATACTGGCATAAAGCAAAACTGTGACTTCATGCCTAATGGCTTTGGCATTCTTTTCTCTATTCTTCTTAAGTATGCTTTTGGAAACATTCAATCTGGAGCATTAATTGAATCGAGGACGAACGTCAGCTTGTTCAACACCAGACAATTTCAGATCAAAAGGTTTGTCACCCAACTCACTGTTCGGGATCTGCTCTTCACAGATGCTGCTGCATTTGCCTCTTAACTCATCTGATGAATTACAGATCATGATGAATAAGTTCTCTGATGCATGTATCAAGTTCAGCATGGTAATCTGTATCAAGAAAACAGAAGTCATGTCACAGGGCACCAACATCCCACCTCAAATCTATGTCAATAATGAAGTGCTAGACAACGTGGATCACTTCTGCTATCTTGGCTCAACTTTAAGCAGCTCTTAGTCTTGATAGAGAACTTGATGTGAGAATCGGCAAAGCTGTCACCTTTGGCAAACTTACCTCATGTATCTGGAGCAACAAGCTGCTAACCCTGAACGTAAAGGTGTCTTTTTATCAGGCTTGTGTCCTCAGTATCCTCCTTTATGGCTGTGAAAGCTGGGTCATTACTCCAAGTAGGAGCAGAGATTGAACAGCTTCCACCTTCGCTGTCTCAGAAAAATCCTTGGAGTCACTTGGAATCAATGGATCACTAACAATGAGATCCTTGAGAGAACCGACCTACAGTCTATGTAGACTATGCTGGATGCTCACAAGCTTCGCTGATGGGGACATGTGGAGCATATGTCTCAAGCTCATCTGCTGGAGGCTGTTCTCTATGGCCAACTCAAGAACTGCCTATGACGCAGAGGAAGGCTAAAGCTTCGATACAGTGACAAAGTCAAGCAAGGTCTCAAAAAGAGAAGCTGGGTTAAGACTGGTGCAGTCACCATGGAGAGTCATCAGAGAGCCCAGGCTGAGGCCCACAGGCAAGCCAGGAAGCAGAATGTGCTCCAACCTCCATCTGGCGAGTGGACCTGTAGCCACTGTGGGAAGGTCTGCCGCTCGGGCATTGGGCTTTTCTCCCACACTACTGTCAAGCACCACTGACTGACTGTTTTCATCGTGTTTCCTTTCATCTGTCAAGATGTTGGATGACCATACTATACTAATCCTTACTTATGTGAATAGTTTCATCAACTCCAATGAGACTACTCAGATAAGCAAGAGACTGCAGGATTGTAATGTAATACTTCCTGACTATGCTACAATTCCACACAAACTGTGGTGATGGGAATTGGACAGCTCCATTGACGTCAACAAAGCTAAGCTAATTGTGATGCAAGAACCTCTTAATGCCAACCAGGGGGTGCAGAGGAGTTACAGGGATCTCTTAGTCTGTCATGTACATTCTAGTTCACCAAAGAGTGTCATGTGAGGTCTCAACTAAAAACTGGTGTTGCTCTGGTCATCAATGTCATTGCGAAACTCGTGTGTATGTTGGTTAAGGAGTCGTGTATATACATTGAACATTATCTTTGTTAAAGTCTCTGTTAGGGACTGGTCACCAGCAGAAGTGGAAAAAAGGGTCTTCTGTCAGACAAGACATGTTTATCTATCTGGTTGTTTATGTGTCAGTTAAGTATTGTATTATTTCACAATGGGTCTCTTTCTTCCAACCCATATGAACTGAACTGAACGCTAATGAAGGATTGTGAAAAACTTCAAAGAGAGAAAAGTAAGGAAGAAGCAAACAGTGGGTGGGAGGGGTAAGAGAATCCTATCTTGAGATGCATATCAAAGGTTTGCTCTAGTACATCTGGGGCACAAAGAAGATACCCTGTCATTCTTCACCTAGGAATGAACAGATATTATGTTTTCTTCATGAAAGAGGGCACTCAACCAGGATTGGTTAAAAATGCTGGAGAGAACGTTGGTGAGATAAGCTTCTTTAGATACAAAGGTAACTCCTGTTAGTTTAGCATCTAAAAAAGCATGTTATGATTTTGTTTTATGTGCAACCAGTTGTTTCCACTATTCTTATTCACTATCCCTTGAATCTCTGTTTTTGATAATACACTTGGTCTTGTTTTCACTGTAAATATGTCAAAGTGCTGTAGTGCTAATGGTGAGTTGAATCTTACAAACTACTTTTCCTTTGGTAACAGCAGGCTTGTAATTCTGTGACTGTTCAGTCGAAAAGGGGCTGGACACTGCATGGAATGCTCTGAGGATTCAAGGGTTGGTGTGTGCTTATCACGGCTTGTACAGAGAGAACCATGCCTGGAAGGCAGTGTGTATGCTGCCAGAGGCTAGTAGTTTCAGGAAACTGATACACAACAAGCACAGACATGACTTCCTCACCCTAAGGCCTGGTGGGGGTGAGGTGTCTCCCAACCCTGGGTACTTCTGGGGAGCGTCACACCAATTTAAACCAGCTGAGGATCTGGCCCGAAGTATATAGGCTTTGTGGGCAGAAGAAAAGTTTATTTTTCCTCTTCTTTCCTTTCTTCTGTTTTTTTCCCCTTTGTAATATTTGGAACTGAACATATTTATCTCATTCACCTGCAGCTACTTCCTGTCCTTACCTTCGTTGCTGCCTGGGGGAGTTCTGTGTATAGCACAGGACTTTTTACTCACCAGCATATTATCTATATGTCTTCATTTGGGGTTAGTCAACCTTTATTTGAACATCAAATAACCATTTTAAAATGAAATAAAAGTGGTCCTACTGCAGTTATCTGTTCGTTAAGGTCTGATTCCAAAATCTTTGCAGCTAAATATCTCAGATTGGTTTTCTGATACCAAGTTGAACTTGCAGTGCTAGAATTTGGATATAACTTGTTCTGACTTTTCAACTTTTCAATCACGCAAATTAGATATATGGACAATTGGTGGGGAATGTAATAAAGTCAACATTGAGTCATTAAGCCACAGCCTGGAATTAGGAGTGGTGCAAAGCCCCCCTGCACCAGCAGGATTTTCGTACAGGCATGATGCCTCTGAAAGACACCATGCCTGTTGGAGCTCCTCAGCTTGCTGTGAGAGCTTGGCCATTGCCCTACCCCTAAAAATGAGTGCAGCATGTGCTTTTCTCAATGGCTGCCCTATTCAGCTAGCTAGTATGGTGGAGGAATGAGGTCAAGATCCCAACTTCTCTCTTCTTCTTTTAGAGTGGCTATCAGGTTACCGGTGCTCTTAACGGGGCTCACCCCACTTGGTCCCTTTGCTCAGGAATGGCCACCATCTCTAATTGTACATGGCTCCTGCTTGGGGGCACAAAAGTGAAGGATCCTGGTGCTTTTCTCGCAACTGTGCACCTGCATCAAGGCCCAGCACAGTTCAGCCCTTAACATGGCCCAGCTAGATCCTAATTTTACAGAGACATTTTGCTGACCATGACAAGTGGGTGCAACATACCTGGGCTTCTAAAGAAGTAAATGTTTCTCAGTAATACAATGTAGTCTGACTCATTCCTAGGCCCTGCAGTAGCTCTGCATCCCTTAGAGCTTTCATGGACGGATGGCTAGAAGGGTTCTCTCTTTTATAATGGAGCCCAGAGAAATTTGAGATCCTTTGAAAAGGTTGTAGAAAATCTAACTTTTCTGCTCTTATATAGTGTGTCAGAGCTCTGACCTTGTCCCCATGGGTCCTGCGCTTCTAGGCGGTATATGCTAGCCTCAGTGGCTCTCTGTGACCCTCCTCGTAGCCCTTCCCTCTCTAGGGCCAGGGTTACAGTCTACTGAGCCCTTTTCATCATAAGCCAGCAAGGAGGTTGGTGAGAGAATTCCCACAGTCCCTGTTGTCCCTAGGGCTTGTTTTAGAACAGTTTAGCCTCCTGTCCTGACAGGGGCCTGACTTCCCCTCCCAGGAGGTGTTCCTGGAGTGGTGGGTTGGGGGGAACCCGGGCCCACCCTCTACTCCGGGTTCCGGCCCAGGGACCCTAATGGTAGCAGCTGTTGGCAGCCAACCTTTCACTGCCAGAGTTGCTACATTTCCCTGGGCCACTTCCCCACAGCTCTCCTGCTTCTCCCTTCTTCACCCTTACCTTAGGGCTCCCTTATCAATAACTTGAGGGTGTCTTCATTAACCAGTCCTTCAGCCACACTTGCTCCCCTCTGCCTGACTGGAGTGAGCCCTTTTTATAGTATTAGCGGGACCTTAATTAGAGTCAGGTGGTCACATTAGCTTAATGGCCTCACCTGACTCTTTGCAGGTTAATTGGAGTCAGGTGTTCTCATTAGCCTGGAGCAGCCCCTGCTCTGGTCAGTCAGGGAACAGAAAACTGTTAATCCAGTGGCCAGTATATCTGCCTTCTGCTATTCTGCTGTACCCAACTGGCCTGGGTCTATCACAATAGTTAGATAATTACACATTGGTAGTTATGTAGGTCAAGAAGCAAACCACAGACCTACCATGCCTGGATTATTTAATGACCACACCATCACCATCCTACATATTTTGAAACTTTCTGTGCCAGAGGAGAATTAAACCACTGCCATGTACAGTAACTAACGAGAAGCAAGAAGAAGTATCCAGTCTGCAGGATAATCAATATAAACGTTTTTATATTTCTTTGAAAGATGAAAATCAGAGTTTGTCTTCCATGAAGAATTGGAAGCTACATTCTCACGGTTGGGCAATTCCCAACTCCCAAAGAAATTTATGAGACAGAGCCCCATTGGTGCCAGCTGGTAAAGGGTTCACTACTCTGTGTCAGCAACTCCTAACAGGCCTGACAAACTCACTGCACCTAGCACACCACTTTCCGAGTATTTATCTGTAAATAATATCATGTGAGGTACCAATTCAATTGCTGAGATGTATGTACAGATGATATTTAAGGAGTTGTGTATATGTACCGAAAAGATTTTTTAAAAATCTGTGTCCTAGGCAGGGAGGACAAGCAGTTTTGCCCAACAAAGGAATGTAGAATCACCTGTCTGCCTTGGTTCATAGTAAGCTAACACAATCAAAGTCCTGTTTTGCATATGGACTCAACATGAAAATGTGAAAGACAACTTGGAGCCAGCACACCAGGAAGGGAACCATGGAGTAGGGAGGGAGGGAAGGCCATGCTGATTCTGTGGACAAAAAGGAGAAGCAAAAAAACATTTTGTTATCCATTCACTGATATTCACGAATCCTGGCTAACTGAAAACCACCTAGCTCCATGAAAGACTGAATCCTTGGGGGAAAATCTACTTTATAATATAGGAAAGATAACTAATAATAAATGTAGACTCAGGTTTGCATTTTATGTTTTTGTTTTATATGTAACAATTTCTGATTCTATTCTTATTTACTATCTCTTAAATCTTAGCCTTTGATAATAAACTTATGATTGTTTTCACTATAACTAAAACCCTACCCCACGTCCTATGCAGCTGCAAGCCCCATGCCAGAGCCTTGCAGCTGCGACACAACGCCGTCCAGTATCGCCTGGTGAAGGCCATCGACCCACGCCTGGGGGAAGTCGCCGTTAATCGCACCGTCCCTGGTACCGACAGCCTGCTGCGCCCGGACGTCGTCATCACGGACGAGGTCAGGAAAAAGGTCATCATGGTCGACATCACGATCCCCTTCGAAAACAGGACCCCAGCCTTCCGCGAAGCCCGAGCCCGCAAACTTGAAAAATATGCCCCCCTGGCTGACACCCTGCGGTCAAAGGGCTATGAGGTACACACCGACGCCCTGCTTGTCGGGGCCCTGGGCGCCTGGGACCCATGCAATGAGAGAGTGCTGAGGATCTGTGGAGTGGGCCGTCACTATGCACGGCTCATGAGACGCCTGATGGTCTCAGACACTATCCGCTGGTCCCGGGACATTTACACAGAACACATCACCGGCCACCGCCAATACCAAGAGCGAGCCGTTTAGACCTCACCCACCTTCAAGGGAGAAGGGACTCACTAACTCCCCTCCTCCCCCCACTGGGCCCTATCCCCCGAGTCCAGAACCCACTCAAACTCACCAGCCACCACCAACTCCGGGAGCGAGCCAGGGAGACCCTGCCCACCCACAAGGGACCTACCACCCCCTCCGCCCCCCACTAGGCCTGAGCCCCGAATCCGCCCACCCAACCTCACTGGCCACCGCCAATGCCAAGGGCGAGCCAGGGAGTCCTCGCCCATCGACAAGGGGTCAGAGACCCTACCCCCTGGGCCCCTTCTCACCCAACCCCACCGACCGCTTCCAGTGCTGCGAGCGCGCCAGGGAGACCTTGCCCACTTGAAAGGGGGAGGGGTCCCATACTTCCCCCTCGCCCCAGCCCTGAACCCGCCCAACCCCATCGACCACCGCCGATAACGAGTGTGTGCCAAGGGGACCCTGCCCACCGGCAAGAGGGAAGTGGCCCATCTACCCCCCACCCCCCAATGGGCTTCATCTCTTGAGCCCTGAACCCACCCAACCTCACCGGCCACCATCAATTCCAAGGAATGAGCCGGTGAGACCTCACCCGCCCGCAAGGGGATGGGACCTATCAACCCCCCCCACCCTGCAGGGCTTCTTTCCCCTGGATCCCACCCCGTGAGGGTCGCCCCATCACCACCATCCAACCCACCTACTTGTGCCCATGACTACTTGTGCCCCATGTGTGAATGATTGACCCTCACCAATTATTAACTGTCTTTATCTCGCCCACCGCCCACCCCCCCAATTGGGGACTCTACAGTTCGTATGTATTATGTGTGCTGCCAACCCCAACATAACAAACATCCCCCCATACTCTGTATGTTCCCCCCAATGACTGACAACTGACTCCTTGAATCGTTTGTACCGTCTTTATTTTTAAATATCTCAGTGCTATGATGTTTTAAAGGACCTGATCCTGAGTTGTACCACCCAAGTTATGTATATACTGTTCTCTTGGGGACAGCAAACCTGGTAATTTCTGTGAATGTCCGTTGACAGGGGCTGGATACTACAAGGGGCTGCTTTCAGAAGGACTCGGGGCTAAAGTTCATCTACTGTTAACCTGCAAGGCAAAGTAAAAGCTGGCAGAGCCCTGAGGAGATTGTTGAGATGGCTAACAGACTGGGGATGTCAGGGAGCTGACATCCCGTCAAACACAAGCGAATCTTTCTGTCTATGGAGGCAAGAAGGGTAACAAGGTGAATCATAGATAAGAACACCCAGAATTCTGAATTAAGTTTATTATTTCAAAACTACTCTCATCTCCACATCATTGCAAAAGAGTAAAAGCCCGAGAGCCTGAATTAAAGCCCATTGAAGTCAATGGGAGTCTTTCCACTGACTGGGCTCTGGATCAGGACCTTACACATTGCTGTAGAATGAACAGGCATCCAAGTTATCAGAGGTATCTTGAGTAATGTATTTTCCTTGTCATTGTGCCTGCCCAAAGGTTTCTGCTTAAAAACTTATGCCATGGTGTGACTCATTATTATGATTATTGTACTGAAAACAAAGGATGGCTAATAAAATGCATGGGAATTACACATGTTGTAGTTTCAGAATGGGGTTGGAAAAGGAATGGGTGGTAACTAAGTGAAAATATCTTATGCTGTGAAATGTGACTAGGGTGACCAGATGTCCTGATTTTATAGGGACAGTCCCAATTTTTGGGTCTTTTTCTTATATAGGCTCCTATTACCCCCCACCCCTTGACCCGATTTTTAACATTTCTCTCTGGTCACTTGTTTCTTCATGCTTGAATAATTTAAAGCAGTTCTGTGGATTTTGATTATATTTAGATTCGAAGCTCTTTGGGGCAGGAACCATTTTTTTAATTCTGTGTGCACCTAGCTTAGTGCAGTCCTAGAATAGAATAATAAATATAGAATATATGGAGATATACCTATCTCATAGAACTGGAAGGGACCTTGAAAGGTCATTGAGTCCAGTCCCCTGCCTTCACTAGCGGGACCAAGTACTGTCCCTGACAGCTTGTTTTTTTTTTTTTTCCCCCTGGTCCATGACTGCAATGTAAATAGTAAATAATAATGATGTTAAAAAAAAAGCAGAAAGCAAGAATAAAGTAGTTCAACCCCAATGGAACACTAATTGCTGTAAGTGACACAGGGAATCAGAATCAAACAGCTTTAGAATTGTTGCCTCAGTGCTGTGATCCCAGCAGTTCTTTGTGATTTCACCAAATCTATTTACAGGAGAGGGAGATTTGAGGTATCAGTATTTGGGTTCATTCAGGAAGGATTTGTCTTATCTTCCCGAGTCTTAGGGTATGTCTACACTACGAGAGTAGTTTGATTTTACTTAAAGCGAATTTGTGGAACCGATATTACAAAGTTGAATGTGTGTATCCACACTAAGGACAGTAATTCGACTTTGTGAGTCCACACTAATGGGGCAAGCATCGACATTGGAAGCGGTGCACTGTGGGCAGCTATCCCACAGTTCTCGCAGTCCCCGCTGCCCATTGGAATTCTGGGTCGAGCCCCCAATGCCTGCTCGGGAAAAAAATGTGTCGAGGGTGGTTTTGGGTAACTGTCGTCATTCAACCCTCCCTCCAGCCCTCCCTCCGTGAAAGCGCCAGCGGGCAATCAGTTCGCGCACTTTTCTGGTGATTGACAGCGCGGACGCCACAGCACTGCGAGCATGGCCGTTGTCAACACCTCGCACCTTATGATCCACCTTTTTCAGAGGCAGATGCTGAGAAATCGGGCGAGGAGGCTACGGCAGCGCGGTGAGGACAATAAGTCTGAGAGGGGAACAGACCTCTCACAAAGCACGGGACCCCACGCCATGAACATCATGGTGGCAATGGGTCATGTTGATGCTGTGGAACAGCGATTCTGGGCCCGGGAAACAAGCACGGACTGGTGGGACCGCATAGTGCTGCAGGTCTGGGATGAATCTCAGTGGCTGCAAAACTTTAGGATGCGTAAGGGAACTTTCCCGGAACTTTGTGAGTTGCTGTCCCCTGCCCTGAAGCGCAAGGACACCTGGATCCGAGCAGCCCTGACTGTCCAGAAGCGAGTGGCCATAGCCCTCTGGAAGCTTGCAACGCCAGACAGCTACCAGTCAGTCGCGAATCACTTTGGAGTGGGCAAATCTACCATGGGGGTTGCTGTGATGCAAGTAGCCAACGCAATCGTTGAGCTACTGCTCTCAAAGGTAGTGACCCTGGGAAATGTGCAGGTGATTATAGATGTCTTCGCTGCGATGGGATTCCCAGACTGCGGTGGGGCTATAGATGGAACTCACATCCCTATCCTGGGACCGGACCACCAGGCCAGCCAGTACATTAACCGAAAGGGCTACTTTTCAATGGTGCTGCAAGCACTAGTGGACCATAGGGGACGTTTTACCAACATCAATGTCACATGGCCAGGCAAGGTTCATGATGCTCGCGTTTTCAGGAACTCTGCTCTGTTTAGACGGCTGCAGGAAGGTATTTACTTCCTGGACTACAAAATAACTGTTGGGGATGTGGAGATGCCTATAGTGATCCTCGGGGATCCAGCCTACCCGCTAATGCCCTGGCTTATGAAGCCCTATACAGGCGCCCTGCACAGTGAAAAAGAACTCTTCTACTACCGGCTGAGCAAGTGCAGAATGGTGGTGGAGTGTGCTTTTGGACGTCTCAAGGGGAGATGGAGAAGCTTACTGACTCGCTCTGATCTCAGCGAAACCAATATCCCCATTGTTATTGCAGCTTGCTGTGTGCTCCACAATCTCTGTGAGAGCAAGGGGGAGACGTTTATGGCGGGGTGGGAGGTTGAGGCAAATCGCCTGGCTGCTGATTATGCCCAGCTAGACAGCCGGGCAATTAGAAGAGCCCAGCGGGACGAGCTGTGCATCTGGGAAGCTTTGAAAGCTAGGTTCCAGAGTGAGCAGGCTAACCTGTGACTGTTTGTTTAAACAGAAGGTGAACCTGCCCCCCTTTCTTTACCCAGTTAATGTTGACTATCCTCTCCAGTTACCAACCCCCTTCCCCCGCTTCCAACACACCTTTAAAAATAAAATAAATGAAACTTTGTTCATTAACACCGTTTTCTTTATTAAGGATTTCGCGGTAAAGTGTTGAAACTGGGACGCAGACTGTGGTGGGGAGCGGGTGTAGTGATGGAAAGGACGCTTCTAAACTCGAGGAATGACAGGCTCCTGCTCCTAGAGCGGTCCGCAGTGGGGGACTGGTTGTTTCAACGGAGCCTGCCACCCCTCCTTTTCGGGACTCTGTGTGTGGGGGCTATGTGAGTTTGTGGCGGGGGAGGGTGGTTACAGATCCCCTGCTGCGTGGCTCTGTCATCCAGGCTAAGGACCGCTGCATAAGATCTGTAACCGCCCTCCCCCGCCACAAACGCACAGAGCGGTTACAGATCTTATGCAGCGGTCCTTAGCCTGGATGACAGAGCCACGCAGCAGGGGATCTGTAACCACCCCCCCCCGCCACAAACTCACATAGCGCCCCCCCCACCCCCAGAACAAGAAAACCACCTCCCAGACTGACCAGGGTGCCTAGTGACTGCAATGTGTGTGTGACCTTCTGCTGAACCTGCCCCCGTGTCTGTACCCTGGTAAAGGTGACTGTCCTCTCCAATTACCAACCCTCTTCCCCCCCTTCAAACACAGTCTCCTCTAAAAGAACATGATGGAAACAGTAATTAACAGAAACGTATTTTTTATTAACAACTACACAGGGGATGAAACTGGGAGGGGGGGCTTGGGTGAGGTGCTTTTGGAGTGAAGGAAAGGACTTACCAAATCTTTGGGAATGAGAGCCTTCTGCTACTTGAGCAGTCTGCAGGGGTGGAGTGACTTTTTTCACGGCCCCTGCCGCCCCTCCTTCTTGGGACTTTGGGTGAGGGGGGGATGGGACTTTGTGGTGGGGGAGGGCGGTTAGAGATAGAATGCAGCGGGGCTCTGTCCTCCTGCCTCCGGTCCTGCAGAACATCTACAAAGCACCGGAGCGTGTCCGTTTGCTCCCTCATTAGTCCAAGCAGCGTTTGAGTCGCCTGCTGGTCTTCCTGCCACCACCTGTCCTCCCGTTCGCTGTGTGATCGCTGGTATTGCGACATGTTCTCCCTCCACTGGGTCTGCTGTGCCGCCTCGGCTTGGGAGCAGCCCATAAGTTCTGAGAACATCTCGTCCCGTGTCCTTTTCTTTCGTCGCCTGATCTGCGCCAGCCTCTGGGAGGGAGATGCCGGGGTAGCTCGGGAGACACTCACAGCTGTGGGATGGGAAAAAGGGAGTGAATTCCTCACAAAGATACAGTTTTGTGAACAATGAATATAGTCTTTCTCTGTGAACAAGACCATGCACAGTACCTATCACATGTGCACTCAGTACAAGGTCAAATTTTTGGCCTTCCCATTGAGTGCCTGGGGTCTTGCTGTACAGATCACACAAGCGGGGCTGGACAACGGAATTCGGCTAGCAGGCGGACATGGTAAGCCGTAGACTTTTGGCTGCTTAAAGCTTAATTTATAGCAGTGCCCTCCTTTCACGTTCCAAGCAATGCTCCTAGCGTTGGCCAGTTCCTGCTGCCGGCAATCCGGCCAGCATGAACTCTGCCCCGTCCCACCCCCTCGTGGCTGTCCCCGGGAAAGATCCCTGAATGCTGCCCCTGTCCCGCCTCCACTGCGTGGCTGTAAACCGCCGGTTACAGTTATGTAAAGGAACAGGCAATCAGTCCCAATAACATTCCCCTAATTCAAAGCAGGTCACCATGAGTGATATCACTCTGATGAGGATTTCGGAGACAGAGAAAGACGGCATGCTGCGTGAATGCCAGCAAACACCAGGGCCGTATGCTGCCATGCTTTGCAAGGCAATGATCCCAGAGTACTTGCTGCAAGCCTGGCGCGGAAAAGTTTCCTACCATGGAGGACGCAATAAGGCCGCTCTCCCCAGAAACTGATGCAAAGGCTTTCACAATACCTCCAGGAGAGCTTCGTGGAGATGTCCCAGGAGGATTTCTGCTCTATCCCCGGACATATTGATAGAATTTTCCAGCTGCACTGGCAAGGACTAAAAACTAAAGTGCCTAGGGCAAACTAATCATGAAAAACCCATTGTTAAGATACCATTCCTATTCTGTTCAAAATAAATGTTTAAAACACTTACCTACTCATCCTTCCCCTGATTCACGGTCCGGGTTACCGCCTTGGGAGGGTTGGTAGGGGATCTCCGTGAGGGTGATGAAGAGATCCTGGCTGTCGGGGAAATCAGCGTTGAAAGCGCTGTCGACTGCCTCCTCCTCCTCATCTCCTTCCTCATCTTCCCCGCCCGTGAACATCTCCGAGGAAGCGGCCGTCGACAATACCCCATTGTCAGAGTCCATGGACAGTGGTGGGGTAGTGGTGGCGGCCGCACCTAGAATGGAATGCAGTGCCTCGTAGAAACAGCATGTCTGGGGCTGGGATCCGGAGCGTCCATTTGATGCTTTGGTCTTCTGGTACCCTTGTCTCAGCTCCTTGATTTTCACCCGGCACTGCGTTGCATCCCGGCTGTATCCTCTCTCCGTCATAGCTTTTGAGATCTTCTTGTAGATCGTCGCATTCCGTTTTTTCGATCGCAGCTCCGAAAGCACGGACTCATTGCCCCACACAGCGATCAGATCCAAGACTTCCCGATCAGTCCATGCTGGGGCCCTCTTTCTATTCTGCAATTGCATGGTCACCTCTGCTGGAGAGCTCTGCATCGCTGCCAGTGCTGCTGAGCTCGCCACAATGTCCAAACAGGAAATGAGATTCAAATTGGCCAGACAGGAAAAGGAATTCAAATTTTCCCGGGGCTTTTCCTATCCAGGAGTAACAGTGGGAGCATAGACAGAGCGTCAACAGAGTGGTGCACTGTGGGATAGCTCCCGGAGCTATTAGCTTCGAATTCCATCCACACCTACCCTAATTTGACATGGCCATGTTGAATTTAGCGCTACTCCCCTCGTCGGGGAGGAGTACAGAAATCGATTTAAAGAGACCTCTATGTCGAAATAAATAGCTTCGTTGTGTGGACGGTTGCAGGGTTAATTCGAGTTAACGCTGCTAAATTCGACATAACCTCCTAGTGTAGACCAGGCCTTAGAGCAGAATCAATAACTGTCAAATCAATCACAATAACAATAAACAGATAAATGAAATAAAATGAAAAGAATACTCTTGTTTACAATTGAGGACTATGCAAATACTCTGATTTCCATTTTCTCTCTCTCTCTTCACGTCTCTGCAACTGACAAGGTGTTGTTTCTCAGTAAATTGACTTCTTCTAAGTTGGAAGCACCATGCACAGAAGTTCTTTAACAGTATCGCGGTTATATGTGATGAGGATTGTTCATTATAATGTCAAAAGTTTTGTTAAGTCAGATTCCACTAGCATTGATTTTTGGGTAACAACGCAAGGTTGTCATTAAAGTTCATATACCAAATTCAGCCCTGCTGTAAGGAGATTTCATTGATTTCAATTGCATTGTTCCTGTATTTGACCCTGTGGTTTCTGCTAATATCCCACCACTAAACAGAAATTACTATCTCCTTGTCCACACTGCGTGGCTATAAACGTGGGAGGTCATAACTGTGAAAACTTTTTCATCTGAGGAACTGAGTCCTAAGTAGATCTAGATTGGAAACTATTTTCCTGTTCTGGGAAAATGTTCAAGAATGTTTTCATTTTGAAAAAAAAATAAATCCTATCCCAAACTGGAACAAAAATATAAAATCTCAAAAATTTTCTCAAACTAAAAATATCCAAAAAACGCAAACAGGTTTGGGTCAATTGAAGTATTTCATTTTTATGTTGACCTTTTTTTATTTTGAAACACAATTTTTTTTAACTGTAAATTAACTTAGATTTTTTAAACAAAACGTCATTTTGAACCAAGAAAATTGAACTTTTCACTTTTGCAAACATTAAAACATTACATTTTAACAACTTCAAAATTTTCCAACAACATTTTTAGAAAAAAAAAAATCATCAAAAACTGTCCTTTTACCATTCCAAGTTTTGCTTTCATTGAACCAGCATTTTTTTAACAAAAACTTTTTGTTGAAAAATTCTGTAGTCTGAAGGTTGAGCATTTTTCCAGTCTACTTTCTGTCCTTTCCTCTCCCATTATACAGTTAGTGATTTTAATGATGGTGAAAGGGATTGATAGCACTAGAAATTCAAGGCCAGTTTATACACAGAACAGGTACCGCTTGGGCAGGAGCAGTGTAAATTTCCTTACACTGCCCTGCTAATGTGATTGAACCTTGAGTTAAGGGACCATCTTGAGGGGTAAGAGGGATTTCATAACCCTGCCCTCGGCCTCTAATGTGAGCTTGCCAACAAGGGTACCAATACATGCAAATTGAGACCCTGACCCTGCAGCGAGAGCTATGCAGGCAGACCCCTGTGTCCACCCAGAGCCTTGAAGTCAAGGTATGGCCACAGGAATCCACCCACACCTTCTCAGTGCAAGATCAGGATCTGAGATGGTGATTTTAAGTGATGTGAATACCCAGGCATTAGGAACTGGAATGCCGCCACCAACTCATTTCACGTGCATCCTAGAACAATTTTGTCACCGTAGCCTGGGAATGAACTTTGTGCGTAGCCTTCTAGATGAAAAGTCTCACAGCCTAACACATGCACCATCTGTTATTTCAAGTTATTTATCAAAACCAGAACTATTAAGCAGTGAAAATTATGGAAAATGTGGAATACGTTTCTTCACGTCATTTATTTCTGGCTAAATTCTTATGTTTATGGACGAATATCTCATGAAGAACTTTCAGACCTATATAAGTCATTCCTTGGTTACTAAAATTCACTCCAGAATGAACTAACCTGTATTTTTGCTTATATAAGGTCATAGAGAGAAAGCATACTTACTGAGCTTTGGTTTCAGATGGTTGTGAAGAGAAAAAGTATATGGTTACACATTTTCATCATAGGAAGTGGGCCAGAGCCAGCATCACCTGTTAATTAATAGAAAAAAATGACTAATACAATATTTGCAAGTATAATTTAGTTGTGAGCATATGGGATATCAAAGAGGTCCTCCAGAGTGGAAAGCCAAGCCTAGATATTGAGAGACTTGGCAAATACAACTAGAATACCTGAGACAATCTTGCTCCCTATGGGACATACTCTGCTGTATCTTGCACTTATGTAAATGTGACATAATTTCACTAAGCCTTTCCACTGAATTACTTCACTCGACTGAAGCCACCAAATGAAAGTCACTTTATTTAAATTGCTCTTGTTATATATAGGTATAACAGAGCTGCATTTATTCTACATTTGTTTACACTGGTGCAACTGTTATTAAAGGCAATGGAAACTACTTTCACAAAGGGAAAATTGGGCCCATTGTTGAAAAGGCCTTCCATACAGCCCTATTTGCTGCTACCCAGGCCCGGCTCCAGGCACCAGCCGACCAAGCCAGTGCTTGGGGTGGGGCGGCACTCGGGTTTTTATTTATTTATTTATTTATTGGTTCGTCGGGGCAGCGCTGGACGGGCTTTTTTTTGTTTCCTCGGCGCGGCACTCAGGGGGGTGTGGCTTCAGGCAGCATGGCGCTCGGAGGGGGTGGGGTTTTGGGCAGCACGGTGCTCGGAGGGGGGCTTCAGGTGGCACTCAGGGGGGCGGGGGCTTGGCGCGGCGCTTGGAGGGAGGGCGGGGGCTGGTGCGGCATGGCACTTGGCAGGGGGCGGGGGCTTGGCGCAGCGCTGGGGGGGTGGGAGCTGGCACAGCATAGCACTCGGAGGCTTGGCGCTCAGAGGGAGGTCGGGGGCTTGGGGTGGTGCGCGTGGGGGGCGGGGGCTTGGCGCAGCGCTGGGGAGGGCGGGGGCTTGGCACGGCGCTTGGAGGGGGCGGGGCTTCGGGCAGCATGGCGCTCGGGGGGTGGGGATTTTGGCGGCGCTGGGGGGGGGCGGCTGCACAGCGCTCGCGGGGTGGGGGTACGGCGGCACGGCACTCGCGGGGGTTGGGGCGACGCTCTTCTTTTTTGCCTGGGGCTGCAAAAAAGTTAGAGCCAGCCCTGCTGCTACCTATAAGTGACCTTTATACTTCTGAGCAAAAAATATCTCAGAAAACAAGAAGATCAATTCGCCGTCAAAACCATGCAAAATGTTTAGAATGAAATCTGAAACCAAAGTCTCACATGGTTTGATTTTTCATTCAGCCCAAGTTTGTCAAATAATTTGCTAAGATTTGAGAATATTTTCAGTGAACTTGGCCCAAGCTTTTCATTTGAATCAAACAAATCTTAACAGTTTTGATGCAAAATGAGTTTTAATTTGGGCATTAGGTCTGTTTGAATCTGACACTCAAAGCAAAAAATTGCTGGGGTGAGCCCTGACAGATTAGAAACAAAGAAAATGTCCAGATGAACCAAACTCACGTCTTTCAACTGCATTATTTTGCAGCCCTTCTCTCCCTGGGCTTCTTGTCTTCAGTGATACTGGAGCTATTCGTTCTTTAACTTTGGGACTACTGTCCCTCACTCTCTTCTGTATGGCTGCCTGACCAATCGACTCTGAGCAGCCACTGGGGGAAACCTCACTCTCTTTCTCACACACATGACCCTCATATTTAGGATTCCCTGTACATACTCAAGAAGTCATCCTGACATCATTCCCTCCAGTGCTGATTGACATATGTGGCAATCAGGACAGAAGGATCCCTAGGGATCTATTCTAGGAGAAGTGGCAGCAAACAAGTTGTACCTCAGACTTTCACAGTTTACATTACTGAGGGATTTATCCTACTGAATTAGCTAAAGACTTCTACATAGTTACAGAATTCTCACAGGACAGAACTTTTTAAGACACCAGGTGATTTTGTCTGTGCATACAAGTTTATTTATGTATCTATCAAATTAATTTTCCATAAAATATGCAAATTTTTGCCAACAAAACCTGTTTCTTGGGCTGCATGTTCTCGCAGTATATACATTTTTGCATAGTTCAGGATAGCTGTCTCCTTCTGGAAATGGTTTCGAAATGGGCACATCACTGAAAAAACACCTCTATTCTGGCTGTAAATCTACCACTACCACACACACAGAGTTTTTTCCTGCTAGGAATAAGAATATCCTGTGCAGGTAGAGACACTTAATTGCCACTACTGGATCATAGAGTGTATACATTGCATTGCACAGGCACAGGTATATATACTACATAACCCTTAACCTTACACATAACCTTCAAACATCTCCTCTGTTACTCTGGCCATGAAGGACTTTTGTACAGGGAACCAGAATCAAGGTAGAAAATGTTTTGATGCACATGGCAGCTGGAATTTGGCTTTTGGTCCGGATATGCTGAGTGCAACTATTGAGGGTTTGGTGTCTAAATAACTACTATTCTGTCATTTGGTGATGGTTTCTTACCTTAAAGAGGGCTCTAATGGGCAAAAGAAACTTTGAAGAATACAGCTCAAAAGAATTACAAACAGTCTTTTCATAGAATCATAGAATCATAGAATATCAGGGTTGGAAGGGACCTCAAGAGGTCATCTAGTCCAACCCCCTGCTCAAAGCAGGACCAATTCCCAACTAAATCATCCCAGCCAGGGCTTTGTCAAGCCGGGCCTTAAAAACCTCCAAGGAAGGAGACTCCACCACCTCCCTAGGTAACGCATTCCAGTGTTTCACCACCCTCCTAGTGAAATAGTTTTTCCTAATATCCAACCTGGATCTCCCCCACTGCAACTTGAGACCATTGCTCCTTGTTCTGTCATCTGCCACCACTGAGAACAGTCGAGCTCCATCCTCTTTGGAACCCCCCTTCAGGTAGTTGAAGGCTGCTATCAAATCCCCCCTCATTCTTCTCTTCTGGAGACTAAACAATCCCAGTTCCCTCAGCCTCTCCTCATAAGTCATGTGCTCCAGACCCCTAATCATTTTTGTTGCCCTTCATTGGACTCTTTCCAATTTTTCCACATCCTTCTTGTAGTGTGGGGCCCAAAACTGGACACAGTATTCCAGATGAGGCCTCACCAATGTCAAATAAAGGGGAACGATCACGTTCCTCGATCTGCTGGCAATGCCCCTACTTATACAGCCCAAAATGCCGTTAGCCTTCTTGGCAACAAGAGCACACTGTTGACTCATATCCAGCTTCTAGTCCACTGTGACCCCTAGATCCTTTTCTGCAGAACTGCTACCTAGCCATTCGGTCCCTAGTCTGTAGCAGTGCATGGGATTCTTCCGTCCTAAGTGCAGGACTCTGCACTTGTCCTTGTTGAACCTCATCAGGTTTTTTTCTGCCCAATCCTCTAATTTGTCTAGGTCCCTCTGTATCCGATCTCTACCCTCTAGTGTATCTACCATGCCTCCTAGTTTAGTGTCATCTGCAAACTTGCTGAGAGTGCAGTCCACACCATCCTCCAGATCATTAATAAAGATATTAAACAAAACCAGCCCCAGGATCGACCCTTGGGGCACTCCACTTGAAACCGGCTGCCAACTAGACATGGAGCCATTGATCACTACCCGTTGAGCCCGACGATCTAGCCAGCTTTCTATCCACCTTACAGTCCATTCATCCAGCCCATACTTCTTTAACTTGGGGGCAAGAATACTGTGGGAGATCGTATCAAAAGCTTTGCTAAAGTCAAGGAATAACACATCCACTGCTTTCCCCTCATCCACAGAGCCAGTTATCTCATCATAGAAGGCAATTAGGTTAGTCAGGCATGACTTCCCCTTCGTGAATCCATGCTGACTGTTCCTGATCACTTTCCTCTCCTCTAAGTGTTTCATAATTGATTCCTTGAGGACCTGCTCCATGATTTTTCCAGGGACTGAGGTGAGGCTGACTGGCCTGTAGTTCCCCGGATCCTTCTTCTTCCCTTTTTTAAAGATGGGCACTACATTAGCCTTTTTCCAGTCATCTGGGACCTCCCCTGATCGCCATTATTTTTCAAAAATAATGGCTAATGGCTCTGCAATCTCACCCGCCAACTCCTTTAGCACCCTCGGATGCAGCGCATCCGGCCCCATGGACTTGTGCACGTCCAGTTTTTCTAAATAGTCCTGAACCACTTCTTTCTCCACAGAGGGCTGGTCACCTTCTCCCCATGCTGTACTGCCCAGTGCAGCAATCTGGGAGCTGACTTTGTTCGTGAAGACAGAGGCAAAAAAATCATTGAGTACATTAGCTTTTTCCACATCCTTGGTCACTAGGTTGCCTCCCTTATTCAGTAAGGGGCCCACACTTTCCTTGATTTTCTTCTTGTTGCTAACATACCTGAAGAAACCCTTCTTGTTACTCTTAACATCTCTTGCTAACTGCAACTCCAAGTGTGATTTGGCCTTCCTGATTTCATTCCTGCATGCCTGAGCAATATTTTTATACTCCTCCCTGGTCATTTGTCCAATCTTCCACTTCTTGTAAGCTTCTTTTTTGCGTTTAAGATCAGCAAGGATTTCACTGTTTAGCCAAGCTGGTCGCCTGCCATATTTACTATTCTTTCTACACATCGGAATGGTTTGTTCCTGCAACCGCAATAAGGATTCTTTAAAATACAGCCAGCTCTCCTGGTCCCCTTTGCCCTTCATGTTATTCTCCCAGGGGATCCTGTCCATCTGTTCCCTGAGGGAGTCAAAGTCTGCTTTTCTGAAGTCCAGGGTCCATATTCTGCTGCTCTCCTTTCTTCCTTGTGTCAGGATCCTGAACTCGACCATCTCATGGTCACTGCCTCCCAGGTTCCCATCCACTTTTGCTTCCCCTACTAATTTTCCCTGTTTGTGAGCAGCAGGTCAAGAAAAGCTCTGCCCCTAGTTGGTTCCTCCAGCACTTGCACCAGGAAATTGTCCCCTACACTTTCCAAAAACTTCCTGGATTCTCTGTGCACCGCTGTATTGCTCTCCCAGCAGATATCAGGGTGATTAAAGTCTCCCATGAGAACCAGGGCCTGTGATCTAGCAACTTCTGCTAGTTGCCAGAAGAAAGCCTCATCCACCTCATCCCCCTGATCTGGTGGTCTATAGCAGACTCCAACCACGACATCACCCTTGTTGCTCACACTTCTCAACTTTATCCAGAGACTCTCAGGTTTTTCTGCAGTTTCATACTGGCGCTCTGAGCAGTCATACTCCTCTCTTACATACAACACAACTCTCCTACCTTTTCTGCCCTGCCTGTCCTTCCTGAACAGTTTATATCCATCCATGACAGTACTCCAGTCATGTGAGTTATCCCACCAAGTCTCTGTTATTCCAATCGCATCATAGTTCCCTGACTGAGCCAGGACTTCCAGTTCTCCATGCTTGTTTCCCAGGCTTCTTGCATTTGTGTATAGGCACTTAAGATAACTCATTGATCGTCCCTCTTTCTCAGCATGAGACAGGAGTCCTCCCCTCTTGCGCTCTCCTGCTTGTGCTTCCTCCCAGGATCCCATTTCCCCACTTACCTCAGGGCTTTGGTCTCCTTCCCCCGGTGAACCTAGTTTAAAGCCCTCCTCACTAGGTTAGCCAGCCTGCTGGCGAAGATGCTCTTCCCTCTCTTCGTTAGGTGGAGCCCGTCTCTGCCTAGCACTCCTCCTTCTTGGAACACCATCCCATAGTCGAAGAATCCAAAGCCTTCTCTCCGACACCACCTGCGTAGCCATTTTGATGTAATCATGTAATTATTTTGTATGAATATCATATTTAAACCTCTATACAAGAAAATTGTTAACATTTCTCTTTAGTTACTGCCTATAGTTGTCTCATGATTATGCCTAATTAGACAGTTATTCTGAACATTAAAGTATCAGTGTATTTCACTACTCCTCATTTAATGAAATTATGTCAAGTGCACATGCTGAAAATTTATTAGGCCCTGAATGCATGTGCCTGGAGCCATCTTGTGGCCTAGAACTACACCGCAGTAAGTATAGTTACTCACTGCATCTACCTACACAAACAGAATTTGCTAATACATACAACAGTGCTACATTCCACTATATCAACAAAGTAAGCTCTATAAGTTCCCTTAATTACAGAGCCCAGCAGAGTGTAACATTGTTCTTAGTGGACTTCATCATTTCTCACCTGTCTTTGGAATAAAAGCTTTGAAATAGGTCAACTGTATTTCCACATTTGCCCCGATGGACCAGGACATATTTTCAGGCTACAAGAGTTGCATTTAAGTTACACTCCAGTCAAAACTGCTAGAGCTAAATAGTGCAAGCATATATCATGTTAAGAGCCAGTTGGTTATTTGTGGGTCAGCAGGTTTTCCAGTACAGTATGTACTGCATACTTTGTTGTGATCTTACAGCTCATAAAACCAGTTAAGATCCCAAATACCTGTGTTAAATCTGCTTTTGTAACAATAATATACAGTGAACTATATTAAAGTATTCATAGGGTTGTATGTAATAGGGGAATCATTTCTCATCACAAAGCATCTTTACAGATATGGAATACAGTAGGTAGTCACCATTCATTTATGTTCATGGCTTGTTCTTCCATTAAATCCAGCTCGGTCATGTCCCTGCATATGACATCCTGACATTTAATCAGTGGCTGGCCTCTAAGTCTGATTGACCTTGATTGTGTTCACATTATTTTCTTTGCCATACTATCATCTGTCTTCTGTTGTGTCTACACTGTCACAATCTTTTCAGTTGAAGCCAATCCTGTTCCCACATCCTACTCATCTTCTAGCTTTTTCATTTGCTTTAATATTATTCCACTTTACACCTGCCATCTTCCAAAGAACTCTCATCTCTACTGCCTCCAGCCTTCTGATGTCTGTTTCATTTAATGAAGCTGTTTCCAGGCCATAGAATAATAGTGTTAGTAGGAGGTTTCATAAATTTTCATTTTGCTGCCAAATGTAATGTTTTTATCAATCCATAATTTCATCAACTTCTCTGCAGCCTTTGTAGCTAATGCACATCTTTTTTATACCTCATCCTTGATGGAGCCATTGGCACTGATCAAGCTTCCTAGGTACACAAAAGATTTTACTTTGTTCTACGACTTCACCACTGTTGCATTTCTGTACTTTATCTATTGTCCCTCAAGATGCAACCATTTTGTCTTCTTGGTACTTGTTGTAATTCCAAGTTAAACTATACCAATTTTCCAAGGTAGTGAAGGGAAATCTCACTTGAGGCCAAATTCTGATACCCTTACTCTTGGTTGAACCTTACACCATAACCTCAATGGAGCTATTAGTGCATTAAGATGCTGTTAAGCGTGTGAAGGTATCAGAATCTGGCCCTCGATTAGCAAACTCACTTTGTTGAAAATGAGAGAGACAAGGCAGATGAGGTAATATCTTTTATTGGACCAACTTCTGTTAGTGAAAGAGGCAAACTCTTGAGCTCACAGAGCTCTTCTTCGGGTCATTTGTTGAAAAATGACAGTTGGCCTCCAGGGAACAAAGTTACACTAAATACGAAATGTAAAACTAGGTGGAATTAAAGGAGGATGAATGAATAATGCTACTACCATGAGATAACAATAAAATGGAATGGCTACCTCTTGGAATACACACAAGTTGCAAAATTTGAACCCCCAAGAGTTTGGATCTGGGATGTTGTTTTGGCATATTGTAAAAGCAAGTGGCTATTCATAAAAGTTATCTGGGTCTTGAATTCTGAGTAGCCCAAAACTTTGGTTGTTCAGATCTTTAACCACACTTGCTCAGTGTGGTTAAAGACCGGCACATCTTAATTTATACAACTTCTTCCTTCCCCTGACTAGACCTTCGCACCCCCAATACTTGGGGAAATGCAAATGCTGGTGAACATCTTCATAACATGGTACATCCTCTCCTTTCTAAACCGTTTTGATGAGCAACACGAATGGGACAGTGAGTGCACATATTAGAAGTATTGTTGCAGGCTCTGTGCAGACATTGCTGCATCCTGGGCCACTTGGGTCACATTTCTAAGGTTTTCTTTGCAATCAGAACAGAAAGATAGTGACTTTTTAAAATGAAAGATGAGATTGGAAAACAATTGAGAGGTCTGTCTATGCTCCCACTGTTACTCCTTCACATCCCCTATGGGGTCACACCCCATGCTTTGGGAAATTCTACTTTTTAAATCTTCATGATTGTTTTGTAGTATTACAACAGGGCCAGATGTAGCATAGTGCCGGTTACAAGATAACTCAGTGATGATATCAAGGAAGACATGAGTTATATGAAACTCCTTCGTGTAACCAAAAAGCACAGTAAGTTATGGCAAGCCATGGGTTTGGCCAGTGCAATAATGAAACATTTGTGAGACTGGCTATTGTGTTTTTATGCAGGACTTACGTGGCTTGCTTTTGCTGTGATGTCCTAAAAAATAATCCATTACCCACTTGCATATAGATCTAGTGTTTCAGTTCAGGCCCATCTCTAGTGAAGTGGCTTGTCCGAGATCACACAATACAGGAGCACAGGATTTGACACACCAGAGCTTCCGATGGATTTTAGTAGAGCTAGGAGCAGTCTCCAGTTGCAAGGTTTTCTTTCCAAAGGACCAGCTTGGCATCACAACCTTTCTCATTCTTATTCTATGATGCTTTTGTGTGATACCTTTCAGCTAGTGCTGCAAGCTAGCTATGAATAGGCAGGCATCTCACTAGTAATATTTCACCCAAAACAAATTATGAGTGCAAAATTTGTGCCTGCAAAATTGGGAGCAACTTTTTAAAACCTGCTCTGAAATCTTTGAATTTCCTGGGTTTTAGGTGTTTAATGTATTTGCAATGAATTAAAGAAAATGTGTTCAAGATGACAGAATGTTTACTATTTGCCAAACATCCAGGATGGTTTTTTGTAAACATTCAGCCATCTCAGATAATGAAATAGATTCTTTGGTTGAATATGTGTACTAGATTGTAAGCTCTCTGGGGCAGAGTCTGCCTTTTTCTTTTGTATTTGTGCAGCACCTAGCACAACTAGGGCTCCTAGATTCTAACTCAATTTATAGAATCATCATCATAATAATGCAATATTTTAAAAACATATTATGTAGCCGGTATAATAGAACAAGGGTGTTATTTTTTCAAGAGGAGTGGTGGTGGTGTTCTGGTGTTATTTAGTTAGGACTTAATCAAGTTTTTTAAAATAGTAAAAATACAGTATTTTATACTATGGTTTCCCTGAATGTCTCATTCAGCACCTTCTGGTTAAATAAGCACTTAGAATTCTCAGTATTTATGACTCAGAAGTCAGATTGGGTCTGAAGATGGAAGGAGTCAGCTGGCTTCTCATGAAATTAATTAAGGGTACCTGATAACATGTTATGCATAGTAAAGAACCCTATGAAGGCTCTTTTAAAAAGTTACTGTGGTGAAGGCCAGTTTTCACACTTTTTATGCTATTTCCAAGCATTCATGCAACTTGAATACTCAGAAAATCGGCAGGTGATTTTCCTTTGTTGTGGTAAGAATTCTTTCCCCTTCAGCCCGCAAAACTCCATCTCTGTCCATCTCTCCCCACCTTTAAAGAACACTTGAAGACTTTAAAATTCAAAATGTTTTTTATTGTGGCTAACTTTTGGTAGCATTTTTCCATATTGGTCCCTCTTATTTGGTTGTAACTGTTTGACTCATACAGGGTGTTTTCCTGTATTTTAATTTGCCTTTGTGATGTTGTTTGACACTCCCAGTGGTTTGTCAGGTGTTGGTGGGAAGGGGACACCTTAGAAATAAAATAAGTTATACAAACAAGAATTCCTCTGTACTAAGGCCCAGATTCTCCCCTGTCCCGTTCTGCTGAAACAAATTGCTCCTAGCGCTGGCAAAGTCAGCAACGGAAGAACCACTCCAGTTTAATGTGATTCTCTGACGGTAGAAGGCCAGCATTATGGTTTCTATGCCAGCCCTTCCTTGCAAAAGGCATAGGGGGTGTGGTTTGGAAAAAGGGGGTGTGACCAGATCCTCTTTACAACCTGGCAACCTCCAGTTGCTCTATGAACCTTTGGGGCCATTAGCAACCAGTGTAACCCCGATGCTGCAACCCTTAGGCTGTTTTGACTTGAGTTACAGGACATGACTGGCACACAGCTGGCCAGGATCAGGCAGAACACAAAACTGCTGAAGATTAGGACTGAATTAATAACAAGGATTTCCAGTATTTAGTGTTTTGTTTTACCCATAAGCTTTGCCTTCTCTGAACAGACACAGACTACATAGTACATAAAGAGGTGTTCAGACATATATTTGATAGATGCCCAGAAAATTTTAATAATTTAGTTATTCCTTGTAGTGTAGCCTAGAAATCCTTGTAAGATTGTGGTGCTTATTTTTGCTTTAGCATTAGTGTGCCAACCTCAATGTTTTCTTTCTTTTGATTTGCCTTTTGTCTTGCCTGTATTAAAGGATGCAACCTCACAGCAGACGAAGGGACAGATTACACAACTGATTTTATGTGTGTGTTACTGGTAATTTCATACGACCTGTGGCATTTCGTCAAAGTGAAGGCTGCTTATTAAGTAAATGAGTTGGTATAGTTCCAGCTCACAATGCAAAGCAGCTTTTTATTCCACATCAGTTAAATTCATTAGTCAATTTAATCCACAGTTGTTTGCAATGTGCAGAACTACAAATTTACACCATTGTCTGATAATCCTACAGTTTTTGCATGAGCAAGTAAATAATTTGGCAAATAAATATATTCCAGAATTTAAGCAGGAGTTTTGCCCAAATATACTGAAAGTAGCAACAGCTACTGGTAAAGGTGGATAAGAAGATACTATGTCAGATCTTCAGCTGGTTTAAATTGGCATTGATTTCAATGGAGCTGCACCAGCTTATACCAGCTGAGAATCTAGCCCACTGTTCGAATATGATCCAGATTTAGATTTTTATTTCACTGGGCAGTTGTAGCTTTTGTCAGATAAAAAGGTAGGAAATTCTTATGATGGAACACAAGCACACTTTGCTGAAAGAGAGCTAAGGTGCAGCTACTAATAATTTCTCTCTCTATTTTTTAAGTACTGTGAAGTTTTATGTAATTACAATACAGAAACAACATAATGGAGTAAATTAGATGACATCCACTCTTTAAAGTCAAGTCATTGTGATTGCTTTCCCATCCACAATGCCAGAAAGATTTTTAGCAGCCAATATTCTTAGAGATTAATGTATTATAATGTTTGAAAGCTGTGATTATTAGTTCTCAGATGATGTACATCATTGGCTCTTGATCTACAGGAAGGGAGACTGTGGCCGCTAGACTTTAGAATTGAACCTAAGAGAGTAAATGCAAAGAGTGTAATCAGAATAATATTTTAAGTTTAGGAAGACAAGGTGAGTCGAGTAATCTCTTTTATTGGATCAACTTCAGTTGGCGAGAGAGACAAGCTTTTGAGCTACATAGACTTCTTCTTCAAGACTTGGAATGTCACATGATTTTTAGTGTTTTGCAAAGTTATGAATTTAAGCTCCCAGACTCATCTTTTGAAAGTGTTGTGCAGGTTTCCTCTGAGGATGAGGATTGATAGGTCAGATATAGAATGATTGTTTTGAGAAAAGTGTTCACCCACAGGTGATGTGGTGGTTTAGTCTTTTATCATTTTCCCATGTCAGGTCACCCACATAGTTGTTATTAGGGCATTTAGTGCATGGGATGAGGTACACCACCTGTTGTGATAGGCATGTGTAGGACCTATGCATCTTGAAAGTTGTATTTTGGGGGCTGTTGATCATTGTAGCAGTAGAAATATGGCTGCAGATTCTGCATCTGTTTTTCTGGCAAGGTCTGCTGCCTCTTTGAGTTGGTATGTCCTAATCTGTGCAGAGTTTGCTTCTGATGATGAGTTTGGAGAGGTTGGGGGGTTGTTTGAAGGCACTGAAAATCATGGTCTTAATAAATATACTGGATTTATGGCTTATTACAACTATCTGTAACTTACTAACCCTCCTTTTTTTGTCCTATGACTACAGGGGTGTTAACAGGTCATCCCTTAGAATATGTGCTAACCACTTATGCTAAGCTATCCGTTTGACCTTGTAGTTAACCATGACACTCGGAGTACATTTTCCAGACCTGAGGAAAAGCGCTGTGTAGCTTGAAAGCATGTCTCTGTCCCCAGCAGAAGCTGGTCCAATAAAAGATATTATCTGACCCATCTTGTCTCTTTAATATCCTGGAACTAACATGGCTACAACAACACTGCATACAACTATTTTAGGTTTGACATCTTGCAAACTACCAGGCTAGAAAACCCTGCTGTTGGGTGTTGGTAGAACATTGGTTTTGTTTTTTGTTTTTCACAAATGTGAAATGAAATGACAAAGTACTTAAAAAAAACATAAAAAGAAAAATTCACCGAGCAGTGGTGGCTCCCTCAGCTCCTGTCTCATGGGGTGGTCGTTGGCTCCTCACTTCAGATGTTGTGACTTGGCACACAGAGTCGCAGCACACCTCAGGTTTGGCCCAGCCACCCCTCTGCCAAACCTGGCTGGTGCTGTGATTCTGTGTGCCAGATCACAGTGTTTGGAGTGGGGAACCGGGCCCGGCCCCAGAGGACAGGAGCCGAAGGAGGCGTGACTGTGGGGTGGGCTCGCTCTGCAACACACACACTCAGGGACACCCACACCACAGGGGCATTGTGTAAATCCAGAGTAATTCCACAATGGAGCCCACTGGCCAAATTCTGCACTCAATTACACTGGTGTCAATCTGATGTAACTTCACAACAGTCACGCCAGATTTGTACTAATGTATCAGGCAATTATTGGGAGTCCATTGGAATCATTGGAAAGACTCCCATTCCCGTTAGTTGTTTTTGGATCAGGTCTAACTGACAGCTAGACTGACACACTAGTGTCCAATTCTGGCTTCTGTTCCAGCTGTACAATTACAATGAATTATAGAAACATAGAAATGTAGGGCTGGAAGGGACCTTAATGGGTCATTGAGTCCAGTCCCCTGTGCCGTGTCAGAACTAAGTATTATCTAGACTATTCCTGACAGGTGTTTGTCTAACCTGCTCTTAAAAACATCCTGTGACAGAGATTCCACAACCTCCTTAGGCAATTTGTTCCAGTGCTTAGCTACCCTGACAGTTGGGAAGATTTTCCTAACATCTAACCTAAATCTCCCCCGGTGCAATTTAATCTCATTACTTCTTGTCATGTCCTCAGCAGTTAAGGAGAATAATTTATCACCCTTCTCTTTCTAACAACCTTTTACTTATTTGAAGACTGTTTTCTCTTCTCCCAGTCTTCTCTTCTCCCGACTAAACAATCTCAATTTTTTCAATCTTTCCTCATAGGTCAGTGGTAGGCAACGTGCGGCCCATCAGGGTAATCCGCTGGCGGGCCGCGAGACAGTTTATTTACATTGACCCGTCCACAGGCACGGCCACCCCCAATGGCTGCGGTTTGCCGTTCCCAGCCAATGGGAGCTGCGAGAAGTGGCACGGGCAGCAGGGACATGCTGGCCACCGCTTCCCACAGCTCCCATTGGCTGGGAACAGTAACAATGTTCCCTCTAATTTTTGACAGGCCGTGTGCGCAAAAAATTTCTTTTGTGCCCATGGTGTTTCACCAAGCGCGCACAGCTTAGAGGGAACAGTGACAGTGAACCGTGGCCACAGGGGAGTGCGGGCAGTCGTGCCTGTGGATGGTCAATGTAAACAAACTGTTTTGTGCCAGCCAATGGATTACCCAGATGGGCTGCAGGTTGCCCACCACTGTCATAGGTCATGTTTTCTAGATCTTTAATCCTTTTTGTTGCTGTCCCCTGAACTTTCTACAATTTTTCCATGCCTTTCCCAGAGTGTGTTGCCCAGAATTGGACACAATACTCCAGTTGATGCCTTATCAGTTCTGTGTAGAGTGGAAGAATTACTTCTCATGTCTTGCTTACAAGAAGTTATATGGTTGTAACGTAAAGGCAGAATTTGATTCTGTGTTTGATCAGAAACATTGGCTCTCAGTTGCACTAGTGCAAATGCAAAGTAACTTCACGGGTACTGATGGAAGTTACTCCAGTGTAATTAAGAGCAGAATCTCACCCTGTGATTTATATACTCAGATCCTACTTCAGTTCTATTCTGTTAACCACAATTGTGCCCTGTAGAGAAAGCCACATAACATTGTGTTATGAAAAACCAATATTGCTGTAGGCAAATACCACGCGGAAGTTGGCAAAAGATCCCACTTTTTCTTCTACGAGTGTGTATAAAGGGTACTACTGTGGATACCTACCACAGTATCACAGAGGATAGCAGTTTTGAAGAGGATATCAATTAAAACTACACAAGGGGGGATTCCTACATAATTCTGTTCTACATTCAAATTAATTCTAAGTGTGTTCATCATAATTAATGTTGTTGTTCCAATGAATACCAAAGGAATTATGATGATTACCCACTCATTGTTGAGTATTACTGAAGAACCTAACATTACTCTGACGTTTTCAGTCTCTGTGCACAAAAGAACTTTTCTGTTAATAATGCAGCCCATAACTATAACAGGATTTCTGTCAAAGTTTCCAAGGCTCATAAATGTTTTGTGCTCTAATTTATTCTAAAGGGAGCATTTAATTTCACTTCAATTAGACATGGAGGTAGAGGTAACCTGAACCTAGAGGTTCCTGCACTGACGTTGCACTATAACAGTATAATAGATTTACAGTATCTGTAAAATGCTTGTAAAAGTATTCTTTGAAATGCATTTGATTAGGCTCACTATAGAATTCCTGTGTAAGCAATAAAGCTTTATTATTCTTCCATCCGGCTGCCTTTGCCATTAATTCAGAGGTGGGAAACTTTTCCCCCTTATACCTGGGTTTTTCTTTAAAATATTATTGTGAAAAAATAGAAAGAGAAAAGAGAAGAAAACTGCTGTTCCAAAAAAGACTTTGGAGACATGAAAACAACTATGCCCTCAAATTATGAGGGATACAGTCAGCCCTACAATAATCTATCCCTCTCTTCCCTCAGTATTGTTGGTGATGATATAAATGTGAGGGGTAACTAATTATTCCAACATTGTGTTTGGCGCAGAAAAAATGTAAAACACCAAACCACATTGTAATGATCGAAATGTCTTGATAGCGTTTTGCTAACGTGTTTTATTCTTTTTTTTCCCCAAGGGTTCTCAACCTTTCCTCCTTTTCTGATCCAGTCTCACAATCTTTTGCCTATATTGACCATCAGAACATTTTTTGCTCATATCAAATATTTATTATTTACCTTGGGATTCCACGTAAATGCACATGAAATATTCGTTATTTATATGTACAAAATAAAAGACTAATTAACTGAAACAAGTTAAAATAGGTGGCTGCATGATCAGACATCCTAGTTTTACCTCAAAAAAGTCTTGAAATCTTGGGTGAGTTGTTTAGACAGCAGGATTTCATCCAAGTTCCAAGATTTACCCATCTGAAGTAAAATCTTGGCCCCATTGACGTCAATGGCAAAACTCCATTGATTTCATAAGACCAGGATTTTGCTCCTAGTTCCTCTTCCCTTGTTACTCCTGATTCTGCTTTTCTCCCCCTTTTCCAACTCTCTGGTTCTGCTCAGCCTCTCCTCCCCTCCTGAATTTCCCTGGTCCCACTTCCACGTTCAGGGACATGTTTCTCTCACCAGTCCCATTCTTTGGCCCCAGTGACTCAAGACACGTATGACCAGACCTCAGTGGAGATCTTTGTGCACCAATGGCAAAAGGTGCAGTGGCCTGCTCCCCCCATCCAGAGACTGCACTGCAGTCTCCTTTTGCTGCATCAGAATAATCCATTTCCACAGGAGTTTGAACTAAGGGCAACTTAGATATACTATGGTGCAAAAGTAGCCGAAGGTTTTTAATGCCATCACAACCCAAAGATAACCTTGATTTCACATTCTTTCTATGGATTTTATTGATGGAATATTGATCTGATACTGTGATTTGTCCTGTGCCCACTGGAGCGTAAATCACTGCAGCAATAAGCGGAAGTTAAAAGGAAATAGCTCTGATTCCTACTAGTAAAAGAGGCAGCAGCAAGCCTCTGAGATCTGCAGAGTTCCTACCGCCAGATTAGGGATGCATCAACGCAATGCAAAGGGTCACCTTCCAACCACAAGAATGATGATACATTTTTTTTGTTTTAATTAAGAGAATTTGTCTGCAAACCCACATCTCCCCTCTGAGGACCAACTCTGGGTTCCTAGATTAGGTAATAATATTTTACTTCATTATTTTCTCATTGAAAAATGAAATGAAAAGCATATAGCCCCATTGTAAAGAAAACATTTCAGCATCTACTTTAAAACAGTTGTTGCTTAGAGATGTGGAATTTTTTTAAAATAAGAAGCCATGAGCTGTGGTTTGTGATGCCATTTTATACCCCAATACAAATATAGTCTCTCTAAAATATGGGGAATGTTCCAGCTTGTTTATTGTCCTGTTTTTAAATGAGTCCCATTTCTACTGAACTATGCTCTTGAAAGCAAAGTTATAGTCTGAAGAGTGACAATAAAAATTCCATATTTATTGGACCAGATCCTCAGTTGGTGTAAATTGCTGAATCTCCACTCGGCAATTACAGAACTATGTTCATGTATACTGGCTAAGGACCTTGCCCCTAATGACTTCAGGGCAAACGATCATTTTACAAATATAAAACATGTACTTTCTGCTAGCACTGACAACTCACACTGTATTTTGAAAATCGAACTGTTATTCCGGTTTATCTATCATCAGTAGTGACAAAGATTCTGCAACTGGAACTTAGTTAACAATTTTGTTGACAATGCACAAGCCAGAATACAACCCAGCTCACTCTCCAATAGCTGCATTGGCTCTGTAAGGCTAACAGAAATCGCAAATTCTAGACATGCCAGTCTTTGACACTGAGGTCAGCAGTGTTGACTCAGAATATACATGATGAATAGATCTGGTCAATATGAAGGTGCTAAATTTACAGTTACTTTTCTGATCATACCTACACTTTAAAAACAAAAAGCAATAATATCATCTCTATGCATTTGCCTTCTCTCTCTGTAGAGCAAACATCCTTTCACATTTGCAGTGATTGCAGCTCTTGAGCATTCTTTGCTATCCATCCCTTTGTAAAGTCTCAGCTCGACAGCAGAGAAGTAATTGGATTTTTTGTTTTGTGGGGAATGCTGCAAGTTGAAAAAAAAATGTTTTATTTTCTTTTTGTTCCATTTCAGTATCAAACTCTGAAACTTCCCATAAGACTAAATTTTCAAAAAAAGACTGAAATGCTTTTTTCCCAGGTTTTTTTTTTCAAAATGAACTTTCATCGAAATCGACACATTTACATAAAACATTTCATTTTTGACAAATTATAATTTTCCAGCAGAAAAAAAGTTCCATTGGCAAATTTCTGACAAGCTCATCTTAACTCCTCCCTGTCTTTAATGTTCTTAACTCCCAGCATGGTTATGAGCCAGGATCCATCAATGGGGGTTTCTACATTGCAATCTGGAGATGTGATTTCAGCTTGTATAGACATACCTGAGATAGCTTTGATCAACCTAGATCAAACTTTGATTTAGCTCGATCAAAGCCAGCTTGGGTATGTCCACATGTGCTGTTGCAATCAACTGTCCCAATTGCAACGTAAACATACCGAATTGGGAGGTGTGCATTTTTCTCCTAAACACACTAGCTGGTTTGCACACCAAACATATGGCTGAGAAAAAAACAAGTTAGATTTATAGCCAGTGCCCTAGTCTAACAGAATGGATATGAGAATTACAGATATCTGTAGTGTGACTGAATGGGTAAATGTTACACAGCGTTAGGTTTGGATATACACGATTGACAGCTATACGAGTAACAGATATTTGAATGTAGAATGTCTCATTATTTCTCCTTTCTCTTTAGTACCATATAGATCCTATTTTCCACTCAGCAATATAAAATGGAGAGTGTACCATCTCTCTTTACATCTGACAGTAAGAAATGCACTACAAGCTTTTGGAGCCACTAGCTATACTTTTGCATTCAATAGGCATATATGTCCACTGAGTTTCCAAGGAAATCTTTCCCTTTACTTATGTTAATGTTAAGTGTCTGACAAGTTATTCTTTTGATTGGTAGGCTCATGAGCTCAGGCATATAACAATTCCTCCTTTCACAGCAAGATTTGTTTTGCAAGATGTGAACTGTATTGATTGTCATATCTGTATGTTCTGAGAGACGATTATGCAATATATACTATTCAAGGCTAGAATTCTGTCTAACTCTTTTTATTTTGCTGTATTCTAGACGTAGTGGGCCGGATCCTCAGCTGATGTAAATTGATGTAGCTGTATTGACTTCAGTGAAGCTATTCTTATGCCAGTTGAGGATCTGGCGCTCTCTATTCTTTAGTGCTTAAGACTTCAAAGGATGGTTATTTAGAAATATTATGCCTTTCTATGTTTGTTTAATATTCTGGTTTTTGTTTGTTTGTTTGTTGGGGCGGGGGGGGGGGTTGTAATAGATTCTTCATTATATCTCTTTTGACTGGAAGGGGAGCAAAGGGAGAGAAATAATTAATTATTCAATTAGAAATGTGATAATAGACTTCAAACAGTTTTATCTTAGAATAAAGATCTGAGGCTGAAATGGGTTGTTCATTTCAGGTTTGTGGTGAAGCATTAAATTCACTCCACATTATTTACTGAGCTTGCTTTTTTCCTCTTATGTGGAATTTAAATATCTTGGGTGACTGCTCCAGATGAGACTATTTCTCCGCTAGTTGTATCAAGTATGCTCTGCATAGTACAAGAATACCAGGTCTGCAGGGATTTGGGGCATTCCATTTATTGGCAGCAGCTATGAAATTTATGCAAATTTGATCTCTATTTCTGGCATTCGTTTTGGACACAGCTCTCTCTCCTCAATGTGACTTTAGACAGGTGCTTCCACCAAAGAGAGAGGAATCATTGTAGCCTTTCCTGTAGAGTAATTGCAGGATCACAAAAGCAAGTCAATCAAAGCATCTGTGATGCTTTCCAGGTAACTCTGCCAAGAAAGCCAGGAGAAAGGGGGATCCCAGCAATAAATCCAGTTCAGAAAAGTGTGGCAGCTCATATGTAAAAATATCAGACCAGAACTTCAACTACTTAAGGACCAGTCCCCTAATTTATAACTTTATGATCCCTACTTGCATGAAGCTATATATACATCAGCAGTGCTAAATCTATGATCATTTGCTTGTCCACTCTGTAGAATGCTTTCAGGTGGTCCATCAAACTGCCTTTTTCTCAATGGTAAAGCATTTTTCAGCCTTCAAGTGAAGCTGGAGTTTAATTCAGGACTCTAATGCTTTCCAGAGGTTTGTTTGACCTACTCAAACAAAGTCAGCACCTCTCAGCATCTTGTGGCTGCTTCATTTGTGTCATTTTTGGAAATTTCTTTGCAAACAAATCTGAAGATGAGACAAACTGGAAGAAGTAGTAAATAGAGCTGGTCAGAAAAAGGTATGGACTGCCTTGGAGTTGGGGGCAGCAGGGCTCCCAACTCTGGGGTAGCGCATCATATGGACTGCGAGCGCTCTATTCTCAATTGAGGAGAAAATTTTCATTTTGGGATTTTGCTCCAAATTGAAACAAAACTGCATTTCAAAATATCAATTTTTTTCCATGAAATAGAATGACCTTTCTCTGCTCAGCTCTAGTAATAAACACAAAGGAGGATGGAACCCAATGGCATCATAACCTGGAGAGATTGGAGCAATGGGAATGTTCAGTATTAACTCATGCCAAATTCTGTGCCGAGAAAGCAGTAAATAAACAGCACAGATATGAGGGGTTGTAACCAAACACTGCACCAACTGCATTAAAGTGAGATTATTTTCACCTTTCCTCCCTCCCGGTGCCCTAATACTAACTTTGCATTGAACCAAGTGTTATAATTGCCCCTGGCGAGGTGTGGAGTTAAGATTGGGAGTTTGGCAAGGAAGGGGGCCCAGATGAGGATCTCTGTTTCAAGAAGTGACCCGCGATTTAAAATAGCTGAGAACCACTGGGATAGACAGTAAAAGCCAACATGGCATGGCGTTAGTGATAATAATACCTAAACCCACAAAACACAGAGTGCAATGTGGGATGTCAAGACAAAGGCTAGATGTCTTCTGATTGTCCTCTCTGCAGCGCAGGGAGTGTGTATTTCAAATATCAGGGGGTAGCCGTGTTAGTCTGTATCTACAAAAACAACAAGGAGTCTGGTGGCACCTTAAAGACTAACAGATTTATTTGGGCATAAGCTTTCGTGAGTAAAAACCTCACTTCTTCGGATGCATAATGTCATTTTGAGTGCTACTGCACTAAAAATAATGATAAAACAAGTATGGCATTGGGAAATTAACCGTAGACTAATGATGAAAGTAGCTCCTGTTATCTTTAGGGATAGGTGAGCGCATGGGGCCTCATCCAAAGCCCACTGAAGTCAATGGAGAGGCTCCTATTGACTTTGATGGATGTTATATCAGGTCCATGAACGGGGAATACTTAAGGCAGTAGCCAATCAGAGTTAATGGATTTATGGTAACTGATCAGGGTTGAGAAGTGAGAGCACCTTTCATTATGATAATAATAATACTTTGAAGCTGCTTTTTGCTAACTCAGAAATAACTGTAAACTGGCCTAATAGTCTCCCTCGCCTTTCACCCCTGGGTTTATTTAGTTCAGGATGTGACAACCATCTCTTTAAAAACAAACAAACAAAAAACAATCAAAAAAGCCCTATACATTTTAATTCCGTTACCTCTCGTTACCACTGTTTAGGTAGAGGCATTATACATTCTTACTATACTTTGTCTTATTGCTGTTATTAGATGTTAAATAGTATTGTCTTGTTCCTATTATTAAATGGCTTGCTTTAAACGTATATATAGGGCCAAGCTTTTCAAAAGTTACTAGTGATTTTGAGTGCCTCTATTTTTGGGTGCCCGATGTGAGGCAGCCTTTAAAGGACCTGATTTTCAGATAGATCTGAATTCCTCCCTCTGCCTCCCCTACCCCCCTAAAATCAGGGTCCTTTAAAGTTATCTCAACCAAAAATTTGGAGAATCGAAAATCAGCCTTTTTTTTGGAAAGTCTTGACCATATATATATTTTCAGAAAGAAAAATTGAATGTAATTTTGGTTCTCACGCTCCCATAAGATGCTATTTGGTGACATCATGCTTGGTAATTTCAAATGAATTATCAGAATCTGTTTTGTAAAGCTCATTTTACAACAGAGTCTGAACCTTTTGTTGTTTGAGAGATCAAGCATGAATATAAACACATTCTTGTGTGCAATGAGTACCTGTCTTACATAGACATGATGAAGTATTTATAATACCATTTATAAACCCAGACTACTCTTTTTATCTACTCAAAGATGAGTTCAATTCAAAACTTAGCTTTAAGCTGAAAGAAAAGAAAAATAACTTAAAGCAATGGTTTCTCTTTGAAGAGTCCAAGCCACATCAATTTCAAAGTTGAGATGAATCTGCAAAATAAACATCGCATAAGTTGAGATGAATCTGTAGGTTCCTAAGCAAATCACCAAAGTGCTTTGGGGTCCTGAGCCTGCTAAGATGTCCAGTGCTTGTAATTCTCAAAGGAGTTGTATAAATATTTTATGTTGCGTTGTACTTTGCACATATATAGATCCTATCATCTCAGGTTCTCAAATTAGTGAATGAATTAAGCTTCACAACACTATTTAGGGAAGAGTGTTTATGAGGTTGCATTTATTGCACACATATTTTTAAATACTTCCTATGATGATAAGACTTCAGTAAGGCCAGGAATTGGCCCAAAATGAGAAACAACAGTGTTCACCTCTTTCATGTTTTGTGATTAACCTTCATCCACATTCATGATGTAATGTACCACGTGAGCATATAGGTTTCCATGAACTAGTTGTCTTCCAACTATGTTGTTTTAGGACATCGTCACATAGGCACATGTACTCAGGTTAGAGAAAAACAATTGATTTAGCATGAAAAACATTTTTCTTTATCAAAAAAGTATGTGGGGTACAAATGTACCCCCAATGTTTTGTACTGTTATCCTGGTGTACGTTTGCCTCTAGTGAGAGTATTTTGCATTGTGCTTACTATGTCTGACTCACTAAACAAGCTGTTTTTTTTTAAACCTAAATATAATTTGCATATGCTAATTTATAATGCATTTGTGATCATAGAATCATAGGACTGGAAGGGACCTCAAGAGGTCATCTAGTCCAGTCCCTGCACTCATGGCAGGACTAAGTATTATCTAGACCATTCTTTGTCTAACCTGCTCTGAAAAATCTCCAATGATAGAGACTCCACAATGTCCCTAGGCAATTTATTCCAGTGCTTTACCAGTTAGGAAGTTTTTCCTAATGTCCAACCTAAACCTCCCTTGCTGCAATTTAAGCCCATTGCTTCTTGTCCTGTCCTCAGAGATTAAGAACAAAAATTTTTCTCCCTACTCCTTGTAACAACCTTTCATGTACTTGAAAGCTGTTATCTGTTGTATAATGTTGTATCCCATGATCCTATATGTTGCAATAACTCATGAACTAGTGGTCATTGAACTATGCTGTTTTAGGACATTGCATATGCTAATTGATAATGTGTTGCAGTGACAATGGTTGCTGCATACAATCACCCTAAGGCAGAAGGTACTCTAGTGATGTGTGAAAATTGCATAGGCTCACATTGAATCCTGATAATTCTTTCAATTTGCTAATTTAAATTAAAAAAACTTTATTTAAACATTAAAGAATTGTTCTTGGTTTCTGAATGCATTTGGGGGACAAACTTCCCCCATGACACAGTTGTTATAACTTTATTCTTGGCACTTGATGAAGGTTAAGGCACAGGACTGCGAATCAAAAGATCTAGGTTGTATCCCCAGCAATTCTACTAACTTTCTGTTTGACCCCAGGCAAGTTATTTAGCCTTAGTGGGGAGCTGAGGGAGCTGAACATATCACAGGAGGCACTGAGCAGTTGCTCAGAGGTGGGTCTTCTATGGATGACTAAGTTTCCTCAGCTGTAAAATGGAAATAATGGTACCTCCCTATCTCACAGGTACTAACATTTGTGAGCTGATTTGAGATCTTTGGCTAGAAGCAGCTATATGATTGCAAATTATTAATAATAGTGATGATGAAAATGCATATTATGGGATAAATTTAACACTATATGTGGAAATGCAAAATATTTCCCATTTACCATGTAAGCAAGTTAGAACTGTAACTGACTCTTAGGTGCTCACAATTATCATTGCAACATAAATCAACACACATTTATTTAATTTAAACTCCCTGCCTTTCTGTTACTGTCTCCCCGTGGGTCACAACTGGGAATACCAAATTCAGGACAAACTGCTGAGAAATAGGGCAGAGACACCCCAAAACTGGTGGTTATTCTTCCATAAGATGTACCAAACCTGCAACAAAAGTAAACTTCTGTTTCACCAAACTGGCTAACAAGAAGTCAGAAAAACAGTCTCCTTAGGCATTCCAGTCCTTGTATCACCACCAAAAACACTAAACTTAGAGATGAGTGGTTCTTTAAAACCAATTTCATCAAACAAAAGGGTTCTTCTGATCCCAAAGGACTAGTCACATACCCAGGTCAATATATAACTCAAATCTTATCCAATAAAAACACTGTTGCCAATCCTTTAGTATCTAAAGTCTAAAGGTTATTTATAAAAAGAAAGGAAGAAAGAAAAAGGTGAGAGTTAAAATTGGCTAAAGGAATCAAATACATCCAAGAACTTTGCATTTATTGTATCAGGTTTGTAGCAGTGATAGAATAAACTGCTGGCTTGTTAAGTCTCTGGTTGCTTCCAAATCATTGGAAGGTCCTCAGTCCCTTGGTTAGAATGCTCTCATTAGTACAAGTTTATAGTCCAGAGGTTTGAGCAGGAAAGGGGTAAAATGGAGATGTTTCCAGTGCCTTTTATAGATGTTTTCTGGAAAATCTGCCAGTTTTCAGCAGAAATTTTTTCATTTTTTTGATGAAAAGTCAAAATTTCCCAGAGGTAAAACAATATTCTGATTAAAAAACAACTCTGATTAAATTTAAGATAATAATGCCTCCATGCATTCCCATATTCTTTGCCTTTGTCTTCAGGACCTACTGTAATTCCTTCCTCATTTCCCACCCCTTGACATATATGCAGATAATGTGGAAAATACTCCCACTGCTGCTAATACAGTGTGTTACCTAGCAGTCAGTGAAAGGAACTTTCAGTTAAAGACTCGGCTTCTCCCTCATTTTTCAAGGTCCCCTCTCTTTGTTACTCCTTCCCTTTGACAGGCAAAGCCAATTCACCCCAGATTCAAATGCATAGCAAAGATTAGCCACAGCTGCATTCACTGCAAAGAATACATTTAAAATCAAGGGGCAGTTTTAAAGATGAGTAGTATCAACTGAAAACAATAATTCCTCCGTTTTCCAAAGCCCCATGCAGAGATGGAGTTGCACAAACTCCATTTAACATCAGCAGGAGTTGCACAACTGAAGCCTTTTGGATTGCTTTGAAAATGAGAGGGAAAGTGGCAGCTTGGTGAGAGGCTGAAATTATCATCTATGCCTGTAGAACTTCCCTGATTCAGACTTTCAGAAAGGCAGAGAAGCTCAGTAAAATCCATAAAGTTCACTTGACATTTTGGGCGCTGGGGGGAATTTCAAAGATTAGGAACTGTACTTCCAGCTGTAAAAAGGGAAGGCAAGTGGCACTGTGAACAGAAGGAAATCCCATCCGAACAAAAGATTGCTATGGCAACTCGTTCATTCTTTTAGCTTGGCTGTTCTGAGAGACAATTCCTTCATGTTGATCCCTTGGGAGAAAAATGTTGAAAACAAGACTATATTCTACACTTTACTAGTATATATTACAGTAGTTTTCAGACAAAAATTGTAATTTAAGAGAAAGTATTTCCTTGTATGCTGGGATTTATCCAACCCAGCTTTCCAAGCTTTCATAAGAAAAGATTAAATCCATCACCATACGGGATTGTCTCTCACAGGTGACGGAGGGCTGCTGACTATACATTTCAGACATTTTTCTCTAAGAGGGAACTTCACTTCACCCCTCCACAAAAATCATGCACAGCACCTGAGAGAGTTACATGGGGCAGAATTGACCATCCAAGGGGGCAGCATTTCTGTCCCTCCACAGCCTCTCTCCCAGCCACTGGGCTAATATCCATTGTTCATTCACACTGCTCTTCCTTGCATCCCTTTCCTCCTTCCTGTATTTGCATGTTGTCTATGAAGGCCCTGATCCTACAAAAAGATGCCACAACTAAACCCTTATTCCCTCAGAGTCTACACATGAGTAGGGGAGTGCTTGCGTGCGCAGATCTTTTCACAGCATCAGTATCTTAGATCATAAACTCTTTGGGTCAGAAAACTTGTATTAAGTGTCTGTAGAGTATTTAGCATGCTGTTGGTGCTATCCAGATAAACAACAATAAATAATCCTTCCTAATTTAAATTCCTGCCTGCTTGCTTTGTCTTCCTGCCTGTCTGCCTTGCCTGTCTTGGCTGCATGCTTGCTTGCTGTAGGTATATCATCTTCTATCATGCAGCCCACATACTATAACCATATTCATTCAAATACTGGCTGCGCATTAATATTCTCATTTTTCTGTACGTTTAATTTTCTTGGTTTAAAAACATGCTGTCATATAAGGAGAGAATTTTCAGGGTCTTGTAAGTATTTGAGAATGAACGAGTTAAGTTTAAATGTGTCACCGCAGTATTAATGCTGACTCCAAGATATATTATTTCAAATGTGTATGGTCTCCCAATCACAAGGTCACATCCTTAAAGAGCTACAGTTCTGACTACAGAGCACCGAGTCAGATAATACTGACTGGAAATGTACAGATCCCTTCAAATTGCTAATATCAAGGGACAGGACCTTCTTCCAGCTTTCAAGTCTCGTTAAATATTCAGTTCAGTAAAAATGTTATGCACAACCAATTTGCATAGTGATCTCACACCGGTGTGAAGTTTAGTCCTGAAAACAGTTTAACTAAAAGAAAACAAACTCTAAATCTTGGTGCTTGGGATTCAGTTATAAAAGATAAAGGATCCTCCATCTTGTCTTTGCAATCTTTCAACTTTCAATGGATGACACAGGAGTTATAGGTCCAGAGAAATCATTCACTTATTAAAGTACAGTGAGCCAACTTCTGGCTAGCTGTTGTTTCTATGTACATTCCATAAAAACTGTGGACCGCAGGGGCTGCCATGCTGCAATTTTTCATTCTGTCCCAGTTGTGACTTAGAAAAACTATTATGCAGGCCCTCTACAATGAGGTGAATTTAGGGTCTGGAGGTATGGTCTGTAACTTTTGGTGCATGCACCCTCTTACCCAGTGGGGTGCCATGCATCCCTGCTTCCAATGCTCTTGGCAGATGTAGTCTGCATACAGGAGCTGTATGTGGGGTTGTGGCTTTTCAGAACACAGATTTAAACTAGTTTTGCAGTATCACTATGTGGGGGCGATTTGATGTAACGAATTTGGTGGAGTGACAACATGAGGCCCCCGTGTTTAAATGTTTAGAGATTTTAAAGAGCAAAACTCTCCTCTCTGATCTGCACTTCAGTCTCTGATTTCTATCGGACCACAGCTCTGAGAGGAGGATGTTGTCCTTATTCATAAGGAATACCCACGAAAATAGAGCAGGAAGTGGACAGTACATTCAAATATGCTATTTACAAGCTCACTTCTGCTCCACTGAAGTCTTGAGTTTTACTACTGTGTTAGTATATTGGGCCCTCAGTGTTTAATTGATTTGTAAAGATAAAACAGCTGAGAGAATTCAATGTTCTGATGAGCCTTTTGCTGATAATTTCTTAAGAATGTGCTTGTACTGATAAGCAAATTGTACTGGAAAATTGAAAAGGGTGAGAAAGGCCTAGGGAAAGAGAGAACTCGCAAAGATTAATTAGAAATCCCATAGTTCAATGGGTATCTATATCTTTTAGAACTGGTAGATAAATTAGCAGTGGAAAATGGCAAATGTGGCTGACCAGGGCTAGACAGAGACTAATCAAGGAGAAGCAAAGGATGTCAAAGACACATAAAATGCTGTCAGCTGAAAAGGGTTGTGAACTTGCATTCATTATGGGAATTTTTGCAGCACAGGTTCTGACAAATATCCATTAAGTTCAATAGAAACTTAACTGCTAAATTCTACAAGCTGCTTTACTGTGGATCCAGCACTCTATAGCTGTAATTCAGCAGGGCTGGTGCTCCAGGAGAGAAGACACAACATGATGTAAGCCTACGGTAAAGCAAGATATATGCAACTGAGCATAGAGGCCAAGACTGAAAATGAACTAAGGGCTACATGGTACAGGTCCCAATCCCAAACAACAGAATACATATATAGGGCCAAATTCCACCACTCTCTTTCCCTTTGGAGTAGTACATTATTCCATGAGTAGACCCATATTGTTAGAGACTGATCGGGGGAAATTGTGCAGGCTTCACATGTGTGGAGTAGAAAATGGAAAATTACTTAAAAAGTGGGTAACAGCAGAACAGGCAAAACGATGTTAGCTCATCTACAAACACACAGACCCAGAACAGCCGGCAGATGAAATGAAATACCCAGTAAGAGGGACTGTTATCTCCTCCTTTTCAAAAGGGAAAGTCCCTGTAATTTAAAGGGAGGCTAATGTGACACGCTTTTAAAAGAAATCAAGGAAGGAAAAAGGAATCTCTAAGAGATATCAGTGAAAGCTCATGGTTCACATACCCTTGATCAAATTATGACAAAGGGAGAAAAGCTGGAATCAAAGGCTGCCATGGGAAGAGGTGCTCCAGTGTCACAAGTCTAAGCAATGGAATGCTGAGCCCTAACACGATAGGACAGGCAGTCAGGTTCCAGTGATATCTGGGGATGGGGGTAAGAAGAGGGTGGAATGGATATAACCCACTGTTTCTCTTCCACACTGATTTTAGAACATGTGGATTTGACCCACCTGCCCAGCCCTAAACATGCCCACAATCCTCTCTTATATGGAGACCCACCAATCATCACTGATGTCTTATACATGGTGAAGCAGGGCATGAAATCTGTCTCTGCAATTGCCACTCTTTTGAACACCAACTGGGGAAATGCTTTGGTTTACTATTTTGGTTTACTACTTTGTACTTTCTACTGTTTTACTACTAATGTAGCTGCATGTGCAGCCTTAAGATATACCGCTCTAAAAACTTGCTAGAATGTTCAGGCTCTACAAAGCTAAGACTCTTAGCTTTGTAGAGCCTGAACATTCTAGCAAGTTTTATAACTTTGTTATTTATCCTTTACTTTGTCCCAGTAGAACTGCTACAGTTGAGAGTCTGTTACCATTTTTATAATAAACCCTTTTGCAGATATTAAAAACTAGGATTCTTTCTGAAACCCCTTAGATCTGTGCCCAGGAGTACATTTTAAAATGGTTTTTCCATTTAAAAAAAATCTTTCTGACTGTGTTAAACTTACAGGAGTGTAAACAAAGAAGAAAAACTACATTATGAGTGCTTGCCTTCTGTATTCCTGGGACTCAGAAAGAGATTGTGTTTCCACAGGCAATTGTGTAGTCATTTTCACCATAATGATCTTCACCTTTGGAAATAAATAAATCAATAAATGAAGCGACCAACTTTAAAATGTTTCAAAAATTGCTATTGTACTTGACGTAACTGTTTTTAATTTTAAACTAGTGGAGAAAATTTCCCTAAACTCCATGCTTTGATATTCCTCATGGAAAAGTCAGATAGAATTTAACAGAAAACAATATCCTTTCTGATAGAATCCTATAGGACAAGTTTAAAAAAAAACCTCCTCCCCTACCACCTACTAAAGGAAGGAAGTCATTCTCTATCATATTTTTATAGGTCCATAGAATAGATTTTATATAGTTGTATTTCATTTCTATAGAACTCACCTCTCTAGCAAATTAGCCTGAATTTTGTGTCTGGATTCTGCAGCACTATATTGTGGCAGACTGCAAATTCCACCGCAGCTTCATTTAAGATCATCAATTTAACATAACAATTGAGTGTATTATTGATTTTCATCAGAATTTATCAGCACATAGAGGTCTCAAATGACGTCAGCGCCCCATTGTGCCAGACACACAAACATTGTAAGACAGTCCCAACCTTCTGAGATTATACTGTAAATAGACAAAACGGGAGAAAGGGAGTGTTATTATACAGATACTGAAGCACAGAGAAATTAAGTGACTTGCCCACTGTCACCCGGGCATTTGTGACGGAGCTAGGAATTGAATCCACTTCTCCAGAGGCCCAGTTTCAGCACTTTACACAGCTAACCTTCCTCTCAATCAGCATATATCTTCTATGCCATCTTTAATTTTGTATTAAATAGGGTGTATTTTATATTTTTCCCCATATTATCCCTTTTCAATATGTCAAACATTTTTATATTGACAACATCTCATTGCATCGCTGCAGTTGCTTGGGGAAGCTGGAGGTTTTGGCATCTGGGCAGGGGACAGTTCAGGCTTTTGACACATGGGGATGGGTGGGAGTCAGTGAGGGACTGTATGATACACACATGAGCTAGATTTTTCTGCTACAATGATCAGCAGTGGAATAGTTAACAATGTTGACACTGAAATTGTCATCTTTCATTTTCAGACTGCACCCAGTGAAATCAATGGGTTTCTGCCAACCCTGCAGGGAAAATGTACAATGAACTCAAACCCTGACTCCAAACACTCACAAACTTCGGGGACAGGCAGTGTCTAAATTTTTTCTATGGTTCCTAACTCAGTAATTGGCAAAACTAGAACACAAAATCCAAATGCCACTGAAAGTTATGAAACCGGGATCCAATTTTTGCAGCTCTGGCTAGTCCCTGGGTTGGATGCTTCTCCAAACCAAAGTGACTGAAGTTTATCAGAATTAACCATTTTGATGCAGAAATCTTGTAAGAACCGACTTTCATAAGACTTCTGTATTTCCTGTCACCATACAGATCAGAAATATGTGAAGAGCAGCTTTTATCATGGTATGCGTGCGTCTGCCCAAATCTGGGTATGGAGATGTGCATGGACACAAAAATGCAGACAAACATAAGCTAACTAGAAATCTTTGCACCTCAAATAAGGTCTGATGTTGGTTTGAATTTTGGGTAAAAGTTCAAGTCACTTTTTATTTTGTCAGGGCCAGGTCAGCTATGCCTACTGTCAGCTTACTTAACAGTGTTTATGAGCAGTTAGTAAAGCTTAAAAACAAGTCTTCATCTTAGCATATATATTTAATAAATTTGGGTGGGATTCATTAAATGAAATGTATTTTATATATATTATTATGTATATTATTCTGTCCATCTTCTTGTTCTTTTAACGTTCATGAAGTAAGACTTTCTCAGACTCATAAAACTGAAGGAAAACAAACCATTCAAAGCATAATATAATGAAATGCTGACTCCCCTTCAGCATTACAGCAGGGCATTAGAAGCTCCTGTGCCTTCTGCAGTGGGTGCTGTGTGTGATGTGACAGCGTGGCCTAGCAGATAGAGCACAAGAGACTTGGTTCTAATCCTAGCTCAGCCACTAGTCTGCTGTGTGACCTTGAGCATGTTGCCTCTCTGTTCTTCAGTTTCCCCATTTGTAACAATGGAGATAATGACACTGATCTCCTTTGTAAAGAGCTCTGAGCTCTACTGCAAAAAGCACCATATTCGAGCTGCGTGGTATTATTATTATTATTTGTTATTTGGAAGAGGTATTGCAGGCTAACTTACTCTTAGAGGATGATGCAGTCAAGCCTAGTGCACAGACTTCTGCTGTTGATCCGCTTGCTACCGCGTTGCTTTAGCCATAATGCGTGACAGATGTTAGTGTTTACTATCTAACGGGCACATAAGTCAGATCACTGATTAAGGGAAGATACAGTGAACTGGGTGAAGGGTAGAGATACTGCTAAGTAACTTAAACAAGTCATCTAGTCATCTGTTTCTAAAAGTTGATTTGAAAATAATCATATAACTTCCTTACACAGTTATATTAGATCGGATTAAAAAAAGAAGACAACATGAAACCCTCTGCTTCACAATATAAGCCAATCACTAACTGCTGGGGCCTAGGAAGAAATTTTCCCTATGGGATTCTTAGCTCATAATAGTCTGCTATAAGGTTTCTTGCACCTTTGTGAAAAGCATCTGCTTTTGGCAATGTCAAAGACAGGGTACTGGACTAGATGGACTATTGGTCTGGCTTTGATGTTTAAGACTGCATTGTACTGCATTTGATAAGGGAGGCAATAGTATGGCTCTATATGGACTCTCGTATCGGTTTTATAAATTGCTTTAAATAGTTGCTAAGCAACTGGTTTGCTCTGTTCTGGTGAGCTATTATTTTCTCTCTCTTCACGGTGGGTCCAATTCTGAGAGTTGCTGAGCATGCTCAAGCCCCACTGAATTCAATAGCAATGGAAAGCTCTCAGGGGGAAATCTCTTTTTCACAGGTAACTTGTATCCATTGCAATACTCCCGCAGAAGCACAAAATCTAATACAAATCAACCACAAACACATTCTGTTGTGTCTGCTGGGACTTTCAAGCAATGTGGTGAACTGCTTTCAAAAGTATCACAGATTATTGGCTATTTTCATCTCAAGCAGGGCTTGGAGGTATTTGCAAGATTCTGCTCCACACCAAGAGAACTTTATTCCTATCCAAAGTTGTTCTGGTCATTCAGGAATGATTAAGTTATTCTCATGCAGCATCACCCAGTGCTGAGCCTTGTCTTCTCATTGGATAATTTTAGCAGTCATGGGTCCAGGCCAAAAAGTCAGACCTGACTTTTTCCAAAGTTTAGTCATTTTCTAATTCAGGGTTTTCATTTGGTCCAATCTGAAGAAAGGTTCCAGCTGCAAAGTTTGGATCCAGACTTTCACAGAGTTTGTAAGAGCTTTGGTACAGTCCCATCTCCATACATTAGGCCTCTTTAGAGAGTAATTGTACAATCACCACACCTTGCCCTTCACCTGGAATCCATGTTCTCCCATCTCTAGTTTAAATATTCTAATCTTCAATATGTCCTAAATTTATATTTTCTCTCTAAGGGAGTGGGGGAAATGTGTTTAAGTAGTCTCCTTGCCGCACAGCAATCCAGGAACTTCAGAATTCTGATAGCAACTCTCCTCTGTAGTTCATTGTCTGTGTATACCGAAAGAAGGACAGGAGACACTTGATATGGATTTTAATCAGGCCGCAACTTTATTATATAAATGCCTGGGACTACCCGGCAGATAAATTGTACAGTGCCTGCAAATCCATGTTTATTCAAATCAGTACCCGGGGCTTCCACCAGCCCCCCCCCCTTCATTTTCCATCCTGCTGTGTGGGAAAAGGGGCTTTCCACACCCAGGGCTTGCATCTTTATAGCCTTCAGACAGACCTCACATTCCTTGGGGGTGAGTCTGCGCTGCAAAGCTCACCACCGTTCACCTTTTGCAGCAATTTCTGACCTCATTTCCTCCCACCTCCTCCCCGGCCATAAAGGACAGCTGCCTTCACTCTGCAAGCCCAGATAATGTTCCCCCCGTTTTAGGTGCGGTGCAGTGTGGTCAATAGTGGGTTATCATCTTGGGTAGCTCACCTTTTGTGTGTCCACCTTCAGGTACCTGTGGCCTGATTTTCAAAGGCGCTGAACACCTGTATTTCCCACTGACTTCTATGGGGGCAGAGGTCACTGAGGATCTCTGGAAATCAGGCCCTAGATATCTAAAAGCAGAGGCCATATCTCAATTTTTGAACCTTAAAGATAAATTATAGAGTAATGATACTTCTCTGCTTCCAAAGGGTGCTGGAAGGATTCAATATTTAATGACTTCCAAGTGTTTTGTAAGTAAAAAACCCAATATAAAAGTTGAGTATTATTAAGAGAAAACACTTAGCATCCAATTTACACCCTAGCACAGTATGCCTTGGGAGAGACCTCTAGTATTTTCCACTCATCATGATGCTTGATGGAACCCTTGATCTCAGCTAGTTTGTCTTCAGATAGAATTTAGAATTTCAAGACCACAGAGCTTCTGTTCTGTTCAGTTGTATATCCTAACAATTGGCTTTGCAGGAGCAAAAGAAATTAATCCTCTGTGTCAAATGATTGCGGAAAATGATTATATCCGTTAGAAGGGAATACAGCTTCAGGTCCTGATGTTTGTTTCCCAAATGATGCTACGAGGCGCTAGAGATAAACTGGACAGATTTAAGTACTTCCCACTAAGGGTCTCCAGCTGTTAATTTCATTCATGTCTTCAGCTACACAGTGATGAGTGTTCATCTTGCCATGTGAGTAGGCTGGAGATGGATCAAATTGGACTGCTTATAAAAGGCTGTGCCATAGGCATGCATATTAGGGGCTTAAGTAGAGGTGGCCATTTGTAATCTTGCCACCTGATACAGGCACACTTGTATGCAGCTAGAGTGATAGCTATAAAAATGCACAAAATGCAGCTAGAGTGATAGCCATAAAAAACTTATCATTTGCCAAGTTACCACACACTGTCAGACATAATTCAGTGATTTCCTAGTCTAATATAGGAGGAAAACTGTGGCACTATATCTTAGCCATCACTGTAAGACAATGGTGGCAAACGCTGATTTTAATTATGACCACTGTGCACTTAAAACATTTGAGGTAACATTGAGGTTCATTGGCAGAGCTGCATGGGGAAGATTGCGCCGTGCCTGCTTCCATTATCCTTGGCTCAAAGTAGTCTATTGCTACCTATTCTAATTTGATGAGGAATACATTGACTCAATTTTTTTAAAAAAAGAATTCAATAAACTAAACAAATCTAAAAATATTGGGAAAAATGAACAGCTGCTGTAAATCACCATAGCTCCATTGACTCTAATGGAACTAAACCCTTTTACACCAGTCTGTGCATCACATGGTATTAAATTAAATTATGCAATACTTGATCACTTCCAAGTGTTTTGTAAGTAAAGAACCCAATATAAAAGTTGAGTATTATTAAGAGAATGTTATATGACAGAATTAGAAATAACGTATCATAATACAGATGTGACTTGAAGGGAACTGGATGACTCAGAAAACTTGTTATAGAGCCTTTCACTGTAGGTTATAAGTTTAATTTCTTCCAGGTTGGTAGGAACTAGATCTGGTAGGAAATTGGAATTTTCTTTCCAAATTGGAATGAAAATCCAAAATGTCAAAATTTCCCATGAAATGAAAATTCCAAACAAATTCAATTCAGACCCATTGAAACATTTTGTTTCAGTAACATTGATTTGTTTTGTTTAAACTTTTACATTAAAATATAGTATACACAAATATACTGTACTAATTAATATATTTTAACATTAAAAGTCTAAAGAAAATGACCTGAAACAATAGCATCAAAACATTTTTACCTTATTGAAATACAACACTTTGACATTATTGAAACAAAATATTTTGACATTACCAAAACAAAACAAGACATTGGAAATGAAGTATTTCAACTTTTTCCCAATGAAAATTTTGCTGAAATTGACACGTTGCCACAAACATTTCAATTTTGATTAAATTGCATTTTTTGATGGGAAAATGCTCCGTTGAAAAATTTTCAACAAGCTCTAGTAGGAAATAAAATTAATTATAGTGAGTGAATGTCATGAAATAAGCTTATGATCCAGGCCTGTTACTAAAAGACAAGTGACCATATCTCAAAATCTGGCTCCATATTTGACAGACAGCAGTGACATTTGTGACAGAGATAGCAATTTCCTGCAATATCCTGGATTAAGTTTAAGTATTTTAGGAGTTCATTGTATTAAGAATGCAAATGTTCTTGTATTATTGTAGAATGGTATGTAACATCTTTAAGGAGCAGACATGGCTAATATAAACCATGGGAAGTGTTATGAGCTTCAAAGAATTCCCTGAAACAAAGTGCTAGACAAACAAAGTTAAGTAGATGTCCTAAAAAATACTTGGGAGGAGGGGAAAGCAAACAACCCACCTCTGGATTCATCCTTTTGAAGCTGTGCCTTGAGGAGAAATCCACTGTCTGGCTGATTACCTATTCACCATGTCTTCAAAGACCCAAACTGGATAAAAGAGAGACTCTCAGATCTATGAGGCTGCTTGTTCTGAGCTAACAGACTAGGAACTTGTGACCACAGAAAAACCCTTTCATGGGGTCTGAAGGACCAAAACCATTGTTGGAGTTGGGGTGATCTCTGGTACCATGGGTGTAGGTTCCTTTATTGCTTTTAATGTGTTTTCTCTGTAGTGCTTTTTACCTTAAGAATGAATGTTTTTTTGCTTAGAAAGGGCGATGTGGTAACTTATAAGTGTGGGCAGTTACACTGTTTATAGCCTCTGAGGAGAAGGCAAAGCAGGCCTGCTTAGGCAGTTCGACTTTGGTGGGAAATTCAGTTTAGGTGGTAGGGTTGCCAGGTGTCCGATTTTCGACCAGAATGCCTGGTCGAAAAGGGACCCTGGTGGCTCCGGTCAGCACCACCTGGGCTGTTAAAATTTCCAGTCAGCAGTGCTGTGGATCTAAGGCAGGCTAGTCCCTACCTGTCCTGGCATTGCGCTGAGCCCCGGAAGCAGCCAGCAGGTCTGGCTCCTAGGTGGGGGCGGGGGGGCGGCGGCAGCGGGACTCGGGGCTCTGTGCACTGTCCCTGCCCCAAGCACCGGCTCTGCACACCCATTGGCCGGGAACTGCCCCCCTGCCCCCTTCCGCCCCCCTACCCTAGGAGCCAGGCCTGCTGGTCGCTTCCGGGGTGCAGTGCAGTGCCAGGACAGGCAGGGAGCCTGCCTTAGCCCTGCTGCACCACTGACCGGGAGCTGCCCAAGGTAAGCCTGCACCCCAACTCTAAGCCCCAAGCCCTGCCCCAGCCCTGAATCCCTCCCAAATCTGCAGCCCTCTCCTGCACCCCAAACCCCTCATCCCCGGGCCCACCCCACAGCCTGCACCCTCAGCTGTAGCCTTCACTCCCCCTGCATGCCAACCCAGAGCCCTCTCCTACACCCTGAACCCCTCATCCCCGGCCCCACCCTAGAGCCCACACCTCCACCCCAGAGCCCATACCCCCCCTGCACTGCAACCCTCTGCCTCAACCCACAGCCCCCTCCTGCACTCTGAACCCTTGGCCCCACCCCAAGCCTGGAGCCCCTTCCTGCATCCCAAACCCCTCACCCCAGCCCCACCTCAGAGCCCGCACCCCCAGTTAGAGCCCTCACCCCCTCCCACACCAGCCCAGTTAAATGGATTGAGGGTGGGGGAGAGCGAGCCACTGAGGGAGGAAAGTAGTGAGTGGGGGCGGGGTCTTGGGTAAGGGGAGGGGTTGGGGTGGGGCCTCGGGGAAGGGGCGGAGCTAGGGTGTTCGGTTTTGTGCAATTAGAAAGTTGGCAACCCTGGTAGGCAGGCAGCTGTGCAGCCTGGAAATACGCCAGTCAGGAGGGAAAGAGCTGTGTGTGTCTGTCCAAGAGAGGTAATGGCTGGGAAGGAAGAAGCCTGAGGGTGGGTGCCCAGGCTGGACCACAAGGGGAAATACAAGTGTAGTTGCCCTGAACTATGACAATACCAAGAATTGAATCAGCATGGAAAATGAGCTACCCTCACGCCCCTCAGATGTCTCTTTCCCCTTCACATCCTACCCCCGGCATGTATTGGGAAGGAAGGAAGATCACTCTTTGGGGCAGGGACTGGCTTTTTGTTCTGTATTTATATAACTAGCACGATTGGGTCCTAGTCCACAACGGGGCCTCTGAGGCACGACAATAATACAAATAATAACATAATTGTTGGTGTTATATTGTGATGGATGAATAAAAGGCTGCCTCCTGGGAGGCTGTGCATTTTACCAATATCAAGAGGAAACTACATGGTAGCACATGGGAAAGGTTAACTCAGCCATTCATGCACACTCAATCTCTGGGCCCGAATGAGATGTCAATGTGCAATAATAAGAGGTCAGAAGAGCTCCTATAGCAATAATGAAATCTAAAGGCACTGCAGCTGTGCTATATGTAACAGCAGCAGCAACAGTTCCCAAGTAAGTGCACCCTCCTGAGCCTTGTAAATTGAAAACTGAAAGAAAACTAAAAACCAGTCAAATTGCTGTTCCCCCAACTGAAAGACCACAGGCAAATAAGCCCCCCAAATGTTTCCATGTCTATGTATCGCTACAGTATATTAACTTCAATAGAAAGATATCCAACGGATTGCTCCTTAAGACATTGGACAGTACCAAATGTAGGGATATATTTTCCTTTCAATACATGTGACTAAGTTGTAGTGAGAGTGCTACTCATAGTCTGACAGATATAAACGTTAAGATTCAAACATTTTTCATTTCTAATGTATGTGAGGTTAGTTTTGCCTTGTGTCTCTTTTAAAATCATAATAATGTCATACATTTATAGGTACACTTCATCCAAAGCACTTTCCAAACTAAATATCTAGACTATCCCTAAAATGCAGCGATCTCTGGAGTGGAGGGTGGAAGTCAGGAAATAACCAGCCACTGGGGATATCAGGAAAAACTCTGGCCAAAGACATGAGGGCAAAACTCTCTTTGTATTTTTAAAGATGTCATATGCTCACTAATGTTCCTATAGATGACAGATAGGCCATGTGTTTTTAAGGTCTTATCAGAAAAGATTTATGGAAAGCAAAGTCAGTCAGTCAGTTTATCTACTTTGTCCTTTTTCGGATTCCAATATGGGAGTCTGGGTATTTCAAACCTGATGCTAAGATGCCTGGATGACATTCTGAATAATTTGTTAGCATCAAACGGGATATATTTTGAAGTCCATATAGAAGTACTTACAAGTATTTTTTTCACATCATCCAAAACTTTTTTCTCTGCTTGGGTCTGATGGGCTTCTTGTCTGGATGGTCTCTCTGGCAGTCTGAAGAGTGACATCCCACATTTGGCTGAGCTGCCAGGATGGGACCTATAGCTGGAACTCGGAATCTTGTATTCACTCTGTTTTTTAAAATGTCAGCTAATCATTCTACATGTGATTCCCAAATGTTTAAAACAGGAAAAGGAAACCATTTTGGTGACTGAGTGCCTGTATGAAGATTGTTTTCTGGTTTCAATAGACTTTCACTAGCAATTCAAGAATTAATGCAATGAATGTACATATAAGCCTCCTGTTGTGTTTGCTTGAATTTATTCTCTCATTATTGCCAATCTAGGCATTCAAAAATCATGTCTGAGCCCCCACCCCATGCCCCAAATCATTGGATTGGCTTAAAATCATATGATGGGTTTTGAGCCTTTAAGGTTCATATTTACAAGCTTTTCTCTGCAGCCAGGAGGTCTAGAAACTTACTTTTTTTTTTTCCAAATGAAAGCTGAGATTCTCATATGCCCCTGAAACTGGAGCTTTAGAAATAACCAATATCAAGAGACTTGCAATAACATGGTCGGAGCTGGCAACAATGTCTCTTTTTGTGAAAAGAGGTGACTGGATTACACAGTCTCCAATTAAGCAGACCCCTAGAGTACCAACTTCTGAAGTGCTAAAATGGCAGGGTTTATAAGGCAGATTTTGCAGTATTTATGAAGAGGGTAGAGGAAGGCTGTAATGGAAAAAGAATACAAAAAATCTAGGGCTGTCAATTAATCACAGTTAACTCACGCAATTAACTAAAAAATATTAATCATAAAAAATCACAGATTTAATTGCACTGTTAAACAATCAAATACCAATTGAAATTTAATAAATATTTTGGATGTTTTTCTACATTTTCAAATATATTGATTTCAATTACAACACAGAATACAAAGTGTACAGTACTCACTTCATATTATTTTTATTACAAATATTTGCACTGTAAAAATGATCAAAGAAATAGTATTTTTCAATTCACCTCATACAAGTGCCGTAGGGCAATCTCTTTAATGTGAAAGTGCAACTTACAAATGTAGATTTTTTTTGTTACATAACTCAAAAACAAAACAATGTAAAACTTTAGAGCCTACAAGTCCACTCAGTCCTACTTCTTGTTCAGCCAATCGCTAAGACAAACAAGTTTGTTTACATTTACGGGAGATAATGCTGCCCACTTCTTATTCAAAATGTCACCTGAAAGTGAGAACAAATGTTCGCATGGCACTTTTGTAGCTGGCATTGCATGGTATTTACGTGCCAGATGCGCTAAACATTCATATGCCCCGTCATGCTTTGGCCACTATTCCAGAGGACATACTTCCATGCTGATGGTGCTCGTTAAAAAAATAATGCATTAATTAAACTTGTGACTGAACTTCTTGGGGGAGAATTGTATGTCTCCTGCTCTGTGTTTTGCATTCTACCAAATATTTCATGTTATAACAGTCTCAGATTATGACCCAGCATATGTTGTTCATTTTAAGAACACTTTCACTGCAGATTTGACAAAACGCAAAGAAGGTACCAATGTGAAATTTATCCTGTAAATGTAAACAAACTTGTTTGTCTGAGCTGTTGGCTGAACAAGTAGTAGGACTGAGTGGACTTGTAGGCTCTAAAGTTTTACATTGTTTTATTTCTGAATGCGCTTATTTTTTGTACATAATTCTACATTTGTAAGTTCAACTTTCATGACAAGGAGATTGCACTACAGTACTTGTATTAGGTGAAGTGAAAAATACTATTTATTTTATTTTTCCAGTGCAAATAAAAAATAAATATAAAGTAAGCACTGTACACTTTGTATTCTGTGTTGTAATTGAAATCAATATATTTGAAAATGTGGAAAACATCCAATAATATTTATATAAATAGTATTCTATTATTGTTTAACAGCATGATTAATTGCAATTAATTTTTTTAATCACTTGACAGCCCTAAAAAAATCCCATCTGGTCCCATTTAGGACAACACCAAAGCTCCCACTGAATTCAATAGGAACAGAACTGGGCACAAAGTGTGCATGTAAACGTAGCTACCTATGGACCAAATTGTGCCATTTATGGAGGGGGAGATATGGATGTGTAACAGGAACCGCAGCACTGAGAGATAGTGAACTCTGAGAGAGACAAGGTAGGTGAGATAATATAGTTTTTGGACCAAGTTCTGTTGGTGGAAGGTACACGCTTTTGAGCTTCACAGGACTGGGGAAGGAAATCAGAGCATCTGAGCTAAATACAAATTGGGATGGATTGTTAAGCATCAGCGGTAATGCATGTTGTAGGCGGCCACTTTAAAAGAAATGGGGAGTTGAGGGGTAGATTGAAGAAGAGCTTTGTGTAGATCGAAAGCTTGTACCTGCCACCAACAGAAGTTCATCCAGCAAAAGATACTGCCTCACCTACCTTGTCTCCCTCGTATCCTGGGATCATCATGGTTACCACAATATGGCAAAACACTGAACCCTGTCATGCAACAGGGGTATTGCACTATGTTTCTTGGCTCCAGTCACATATCATAGGTTAGGGTTACAAAAGTTAATGAGATAACGATAGGGGTCACTACCCATAGACTGCCATGGTTACTGTTACAGAATTATGACAGAGTCAGCACAGGGACAGATTAGTCCTGTGCTCTCCCAGGAGAAGCTCATAGAAAGATTATGCCTCTGGTGGCAGGGCGGATTAGGTGGGAGGCTGTACCAACCTTCAGCATCCGAAAACCTAGCATGAGTTTTGAATGTTAATTTTTGAACCTCAATGCTAGTTTCTGCGCTTAATGAATGGATGGAAAATACCCCTGTAAAACATGTGTTTACTGACATTGCAAAATATAGGTTGGTTTATAAGTGCAGCAAGAATTTATTAGAGTGTAAACAGCTTATTTAATATAATACTTTGCAGAAAAACAATTGCAGTCCCACCATAACTCACAGTACTTTCTTAGCGCTGATAAATCACGACCATCATTGTGTACAAAATTATACTACTACTACTACTGAAATTACATGCAAGTATATTTAAAGGTTGAGTCCAGAATGGTTTCTCGCTCAAGGCTCTGGGCTCTTGCAGATCCTGGTCTCCCCTTCAACATAGAGGTAGCTCAGCTCTCAACATCACAACATCTACAGCCCACAGCACATGGCTTTCTGTGCTGTTCATCCCTCTCTCTCTAGGGAGTGAGACAATGTCAGAGAACATAGGAAACCTACGAGAAAGAACATGGGCCATTAATTATTAAAGATGAGCATTAATATACACATCATGAATAATATATGTTGAGACTAGTCTCATTACTTTCCAAACATTTTTTTCACTTGACTCATTGCTCCTTGCCTGTGAAATTGTACTTATATCACCTACATTGTATCTACTACATACTATTTTGGCAATCCAAATGTTAACTCATTTTTGATACTACATTTCCGCTTGATAGAATTTGCTACAGTAAAAGCCACTTAAATCTGCAGTTTCTCCAGAGCTGTTAGATTTTTTTTGATGGTCCTGAGCTTAATTTTGAACATCCCCAAAGTTTTAGATGCGACATTCAATGAGTTTAAAGGTGAGGGGAGGGAAAAGAGAGATGAAGTGGTAGTTGAAGAGGTGTATGGAGTCCAGGGGAGTGGGCATAAGTGACGGGTGAGGCTTGTCAGGTTCAGCACTGCTTTCAGCGGCTAGGACACTTGAATTGCATAGTCCAACATCACAAGTAAGGAGGCTAGCCTGGGTGTTTGTACCTGGAAGTGTGCTTTAGAGACTGAGAGCTAGAAACAGTGACTGGACTCTGCCCAAGTGGCATCCAGAGGCTGGGTCCAATCAAGTGACTGGTGACTGCCCCCTAAGGCAACTCAGCTAGGTCTGTAGCACTTAGTGTGACCCATGAGTTGTCCCAATGATGCCACTACTTGTGTGCTTAAAGTTAAGCACCTGCTTCAGGGCTTTGCTAGGTGGAGAATTTAAACATCAATTCAAAGGCACAGAAATTGGAAGGAAAGATTGGATGGTAGCCTTTCTGGCTTGTATTCTGAGTGCAACTTTTACCCTAAGAGAATTGAATTTAGTCTTTGCTTAGACCTCAGCTTCCTAAATATTATATTGTTCTTTATAATAAAAAGCCTTGCAGTGTTATGCATAGTGCTATGCAATTTCATATGCATAGACTTGGTCAACCAAGTAAATAAAATTTCAACAGTTTTAGGAAGAAGACTCAGTTACTATGCCTCTGACTGAAGAGACAGTAAGTTCCTGGAATGGGGGAGTTACTCCCTGTAAGTTATGGCAAGCTTAGGCTAACCCTAAATAAAGAGTGCAGCTGCATTTTCCAGCTCTGGGAGTACTTGGTTTTACTCACTTAAGAAAACCTCATGAAAATGGGCAAAATTTTAAAGGAGCCCTTGACACTTTTGTTTATGTTGCCACTGTGATTGTTTGTTTGTTATTGTTGGCGTGTCAGATTCAATCTATGCAGGGAGAAGGTAATTTGTTAACGTATACTCAGTGAATAGAAATCCTAGAAACAGAATCCTAGCTATGGATACAAACGTAAGTTGAATATATTGGTACACTGACGTTGCCATTTTATCTTCCATCCCCTGGAGAATATTTTTTAAAAATAAATTTTCATTATTTAGCTAATGTACCTACAAAATATTTCCTTCCTGCTTTCATTTGCACTAAATTGACTTCAAGTTTCTGCCTTCTAAATACTATTTTCTCTTCCTAAATAATAAAATGACCAAATGTATTTTCTTTCCTGCTTTGTCCCTATAAAAATAGAATCACTTTTGTTAGAGACTAAAATTAGCACCTCTTTAAAGTTAAGGGGGAAAAAATTGTTAAAGCACTTATCTCTAAGCAAGATATGTTCATTGAGGATTACATAGAAACAATATGAACTAAAATTTTTGTGCATTATCATGCCAAGACATCTAAGGGGCTTTATGATAATATTAAAATTAAAAGTTAATCCACCCAACAACATTAATTAGTTATAATTAAAAGCCAATGAAAACAAATGTTGTTTTTTCATATTTGACTTAAACAGGGCAGAAGGTATGGATATTATTGATACAGAGCAATAATGACAGGGCCCTTGCATGGTATGTAAGGGCTGAATGCTACAGACATAATATGCTTAGCTTTAAGCACATGAATAGTCTCATTAATTTCAGTCCTTAGGCTCCTGCAAACACTTACGCACATGTTAACTTTAAGCACATCTAATGTCTGAATCCTGCTCCCTCTGATGCCAAGGGGAGCTCTGCACTTGAAGTCAATGGAAGCAGGATCAATCTCCAGAAGTCACCACACTAAAGTGATACAGTGACGATTCTAGGAGACTGTATTAGTGGTTCTCATATGGTAACCAATAGAGCAAGATGCCTCTCTTCAGGTAGGTATCTGGAGTCCAGTCCGTGAATGGCATTTTGTTATCAGACAGCATCAGTACATAATTGTGATAAATAGTCACTTAGATTCTTGGCTGCTTTGCCACAAATGCACCTGGGCCAAAACTAGGGTCACATGACTGAATTAACTAATTAGCACCAGTCAGAATTGTGTTGTATTTATCTCATGTATAAATGCATTTAAATGGCAATAGGTGTTTAGAATGACATTTTATGATTAATGACCATACAAATATACTTATAAAGTTTGTGGAGGATACCAAGCTGGGAGGGGTTGCAAGTGCTTTGGAGGATCGGATTAAAATTCAAAATGATCTGGACAAACTGGAGAAATGGTCTAAAGTAAATAAGATGAAATTCAATAAGGATAAATGCAAAGTACTCACTTAGGAAGGAGCAATCAGTTGCACACATACAAAATGGGAAATGACTGCCTAGGAAGGAGTACTGCAGAAAGGGAGTCATATTGTATCACAAGCTAAATATGAGTCAACAGTCTAACACTGTTGCAAAAAAACCAAACATCATTCTGGGATGTATTAGCAGGAGTGTTGGTAGCAAGACATGAGAAGCAATCCTTCCGCTCTACTCCACACCAATTAGGCTTCAACTGAAGTATTGTGTCCAGTTTTGGGTGCCACATTTCAGGAAAGATATGGACAAATTGGAGAAAGTCCAGAGAAGAGCAACAAAAATGATTAAAGGTCTAGAAAACATGACCTATGAGGGAAGATATTAAAAATTGGGTTTGTTTAGTCTGGAGAAGAGAAGACTGGGAGGGAACATGATAACAGTTTTCAAGTACATAAAAGGTTGTCACAAGGAAGAGGGAGAAAAAATGTTCTTCTTAACTTCTGAGGTTAGGACAAGAAGCAATGGGCTTAAATTGCAGCAAGGGTGGTTTAAGGTTGGACATTAAGAAAAAACTTCTTAACTGTAAGGGTAGTTAAGTCCTGAAATAAATTGCCTAGTGAGGTTGTAGAATCTCCCTCATTAGAGATTTTTAAGAACAGGTTAGACAAACACCTGTCAGGAATGGTCTAAATAATACTTAGTCCTACCATGAGTGCAGGAGACTGAACTAGATGACCTCTTGAGGTCCCTTCCAGTCCTATGATTCTATGAAAGGTGCACATTCAGTTGATAACACTATCAATATATACTGACCATCATCTTGGTCATTATTAGGGATTGAATCTGAGATCTCCACACCTGGAAGCATGAACCCATACAGTTGGAACTAAAGGATGAAGTCCCCTTGCTGTTTTTTGTAGCATGGTCATATCCTTTGTGGATCAGGCACAGAAAGGAACATGTAATATGCATTGAGCCATTGGTTACAAATTGACATTTGGGGTAGATTATGCTACCCTTAATCACATGGAGACCACTTGCTTGAGTACTTGTATAAATAAATTGTCACCAACATGAGTAAGGGTTATAGGACTAGGAATACACTTGGGCTTAATTATTGTTTGTAATGTGCATTGAAATACTTAAACTGCACTGTTTACAGTAGTCACCCTAGAAAAAGACTATATGCATGTAAGTGAGGACAGAGTTAGGCCCATGGGTGGTTGTCATGTATATATTTACCAATTCTTTATATTGTCCTGCCAAAGGTGCTTAATAATTCCCTAAGCTCTTTAGTCCGTCCTTTCTAGCATCCTTCCCCAGATAAATTCCATTCCTGCTCTGTGCTAATGCTGATTTGCTAGTAAAATTTAAAAGTCAGATTCTCATAGCAGAGATAAATTATTCAGAATAGGCCATCTCTGTTGATTCCTTGCTTACTCATCCTTAACTTCTCATTCCTATCTGAGCTTCCATTAATCTGGAGACCTCTCTCGATGTGTCCTCCTGACAGTTCTTGTTCTTCCGCCTTTCAGAAAGCTTTCACTGATGCCTTGCTCCAGCAACACTCTAGACATCATTTTTTTAATTCATTTGTTTATTCTGATTACTTCTGTTGACCTAATTTCTTGCAAGCAATTTTGTGGACATTTCTGGAGGATCTCATTGGACAAAATAAGATAGACCTGAACTTTCAGGTTTAAGATTGCTGCTAGTCTTCAAAATGTTTCCCCCTTTATCCATTCCTGTGTTATCAGATTGGCCCTTGGCTTTGCAGTTCACTAGAAATCTTTTTATTTTTCAATGCACCTTGACATGTTGCAGTAAACTCTACAGCAGTTTCTGTCTTCATTTCTGTTTTGGAGCTGATTTGTCTGTGCAGCCACAAAGTGTCTAAGCATGGGTACAGAATGAATGCATTTTGTAAATGTAATATTCATAAAGACAGAGGAACACACATTTCCCTGAGCGGTCTCTCAATATGTACAATATAGCATGCCTTTCACATATTTGTGTTTTAGATTTTCCATCAACAAGGAATTAATGACCTCAAACAATGTCCTTCAACCACCCATCCATTCTAATCAGTCTTAATTCAAAATCCTGACCAGATAACCCTAAAAAAGATAATAATGTAGTTACTCTCACACACTTCGCCAGTGTGAAAATCAGACTGAATACTACAATAGATGTCAATTTTCATCCTACGGCATGTTGTAGGGATAACAAGATGAAACAGAGCAATAGCTTGTAAATTTGATAGGTGTTCTTTGTGGGTCTGGTTTGAATTAAAACTGAAGCCAATGCAGAAACCTGTGATAGAAGCCCCTTCATACAACTGATTTTGATTCTGCATGGAACTGAATGCCCCTGAGGAGAGCTTAGGGGAGCTGTGATGACTGGGGTACTATGGAGGGGTAAAGTGCTGTGTACCCTCAATTTGCACCTCCTGAAAGCTCAGTCTCTGAGTGAAACATGTAGGCTCAAGATGCCTTACTGAGAAGTCACAGCTCTATTGGAAAAACAGGGTAAGGCTCATCTTGTCTGAAAAGCAAAACCATTAAGTAGTACATAAGAAAAATTAAAAGCCCCCCAGGCCCTAGTTTGTGTTCCCCTTGAGCAAGTCGATGGATGTTTGCAACGTGGCTGCTGTTTCATATTATTACTTCCTAACACCCAAGCCACGCCAGGCCATTGTTCAGACTGGAAAGGGGTATTCTGTGCGGTTCATGAGACCCTGGCTGCCAGCGCAATGTGGAGATACTGCAAGCTTTAGGACGGTTACTGGTTTAGTGGGATATGAGCCATTAAACAGAAGTTTTTTAGTACAAATTAAAGTTGCTGTCCCAGGTCCTGAGCTGCATGTGATCTGTACCAGGTGCACGCAGGAGAGGAGGGTGCAAAGATATCTTTAAGACCAACCTGGTCCTTGGTGTAAGTCAGAATATTTTCAGGAGTGCTCAAACTTACACCTGGATGACAACAGTCCCAAGAGGCCATTTGGGCAACCAGGAAACCACAGAAATATCTGCATATCAACAGGTCATACCCCTTTGCCACTGGCTTGGAGGGACAATGGCATAAGGGCTGCTGTCACTGGGGGGGTTCCCCCACACAGTCAGAGCGGAGACTGGGTTTTATGGGCCACTGTCTACTTTTCAAAGGATGATGGATAATTTCCTGCTCATGTCCAATATTCATTCATTCATTCGCTTCCTCCCCTTCCCCCTTGCATAATATTCATTCATTCTCTATCTCTTCTCCCCCCCCCCCACCACCACTCTCTCTATGCCCCTTCTCTTATAGAAGGCAATTGCCCACCCTTTTCTACTAGAGCTTGCAGGCAGTTTGGGGGTTCTGTTGAGTCTCCAGCTGCTGACAGATGATCACACAATAGTAGTTTGCAGGAGTGCTTTTCCCTATGATCGTCTGGCTAAGAGACTATGGCCATTTCTTTTGGCTCCTGGGTAGAATTTAAGGTGTTTGAATTGACCCATAAAGCTCTCAATGGCTTAACTAAGAAGTGTTGGATCAACTTCAGCCACAGTGTGTATGTAGGTTAATGTTTAGGTGCCAGATGGCTTCTCCAGCTATACATATTTCTCCTTTTCTGGACACAGAAATAGGGGTAAAGAAATCCTCACTCCTTCAGCTCAGCCATTATGTGCAATAGAATTGCAATTTAATGGATAAACTGGATTAGCAGACTTTGTTTCATGATCTCTGGTAAGCAGCCTCTCACAAACAGCAAGGAGGATCCCTAAGCTGTCTCGGGTACACTGAGAGGCCCTGGTCTTCTGTAAGTACATATGTACAGGTGTATCTGAGCTCTCATCCACATCCCACTGAAGTCAAGAGAAGTACTTCAACTGACAGCAGTAGGATTCGGATCAGGCCTCTGATCCATGAGTTTCTGCTTCTGCAGATGACTTTCCATTTCTGTTCTAGATCCACTCATCTGTTCTCAGAGGAAACAATCAGGGAAAAGAAATAGCTGAGGAATTAACTTCACATGAAAAGCTGGCACCAGTTTTGATCAATTTTATTGTTTAAGAAAGTATCATTTTCCCCCAGATGACATATATCCCAGAAACACATTAGCTGTAACAGGGCAGATTAAGTTATTAATAGCTTTATAAAATGGATGGGCTTGCCACAGTATGAAATCAGTGAAATAGGGACAGTTCTAGCACCTTTAGACGGTTATCTATCATAATGAACAAGATATACTTCAGCCCATGTGCTGAAGTATCTTTGATTTAGCACTTCTCTATTGTCATTTGTAATGATGTCAGGGCATTCGTGCCCATATGTTACTGAGTACAGAGAAGACATTCCAACAGGAATTGGGTGGTGCTTGAAGAGAGACACAAAAAGAGAGAACTGTGTTTAAGACAGCAGGAAAAAGTAAATTATATCTAGATAAAGGTGAAGGTGTCTCTTTAGAAAGCCAAAGGAAGGAAGACAAAAAGTTAGATATGAAAAGTCCAGTACTAAGGGGTCGTTAAGAATAAGATGCTTTCCTTCTGGATTGACTGAACAAAGTGGGGGTGTGACAGAGAAAATGGATCCAATGGCCCAGGTGTGGGAAATCATTGACAAGAAGCCTGTGAAATAAATAGAGCTGTATTTATTAACAGACACCCTGAGGTAGTTTCAACTTTTCCCCCATTATTTAATGTAGCAAGCCCTGGTATTAGTATTAATTACCACAGCAATGTTTGCTAAAGATTCAAACACTTTTGAAAAGGACCCTCTAGGCTTGAGAAAAGCTTCACAAACTCATTGCTGATTTCTTTTTTGATTCAGGACATAAAGCAAACCTGAAAGCTGCCAACAGTTGTATTTGGAGATTGAGTTCTTTTAGCAAAGAGTGAGAACAGTTTGGGCAAACAAGATCTTCATGTGAGCTTAGAGTAAAGCTGGTGGAATGCTGCAGAAACAACATTCATGTTCACATTCCAAATGCCAGCTCAGGTTAAACATCTGCATGCCTCCTTTTATTCACTATTCACAGATAATCATGCAAATATATTTTTAGCGTGGTTGGGGAATAACTGTTCTTCATGTGAACATGAATATAATTATTTTATAGCTGTCATTTGTCATTCTTCTGCTTAAAAAAGTTTCAGCCATCTTTAGCAAAAAGACTACCGGGTGTCTTAGGTAATCAATTACACATCATGAACAGCATGTAAATTGCTCATCCAGGCTAGTCAATGGATACAGGTGAAAAAAAAAATGAAGCATTTGCAGAACTCAGGCTTGGTTCTTGAATGATTAAATAGAAGAAAAAAGAAAAAAGACCAAATTCGCTCAGAACCTTGCAAGATCAGCATCTTATTGTGGAGTAAAATGTATTCCTTTAGGAGAAGTTATAGGTAATGTGTAGTTGCACCAAGCTGTGTGCTGGCGAGATTTGATCTCTGGTGGCTAAATCCCTGAAAAACCTCTAGTTTAGCTCCTTCATTCCTTCTGTTAAACTCATATCCTGCTCACTTTAATCTTTCATGATGGTGGAGTTAATCCAATTAAGACACAGGAACGGGTGCTGTTCATACCCTGAGACTGAGTGCTCTAGTGTGATCCCATGCTAAAGCTATCATTTGAAATCAGAAAAACTCCCAGCAGTCAGTTTGTATGCTTTTTCCTCCTCAGTCAAGTTTACAGAGTATTTACATATCTGTGGGAACAATCTGGGCATCATCTATATTTCAGTGGTCCTCAACCATTTTTGCCCAAAGTAAATCCTTTAGCTAATCAAGGTCATCTTGGTCACTCGCTCACTAAACAGTCTCCATCTTTTTCCTTGTAAATGTGTCTCTGGTGTTTTCTCTTATACAAGTGTTTGTCTCCTCACCGCAGTCCTCGCTTAGTTACTTTTCAGATCTCTGTACAAACAAGTGCAAACAGGCTCATTACAAGGATGATTCCATACCAAAAGCTGTATGAGTATAATGTAGTCTGGTTAGTGTTCTGAATATTGTACTACTCCTTAGCGCTATGTTGCACATCACCCATGCCTGGCCTTTAATTTCACCTCTAGGATTTCCAGACATCTGGAGCATGTTTCTTAAAACGACATTCTCCCATACTTACTCTATCCTCCTGAGGGTCTGAATATCCCAAAATCAGAGCCGGCTTGCTCTGCTGGTTCCTTTTGAAGTCAATGGGTGTCCTACTGATTTCAATGGAGTTTAGATCAGGCCCCTAATTATTCATGCAAAAATCTCCCTGATAGCCTTCGAAAGGCTAAGGTTCAGGAAACAGTAATACCATCCCCCCCTCCAAAAATATACACAAGGCTGAACATTCTTTAGGTGAACATTCAAATTGCTTTTTGTACTGCAGCTGGGTTTTTTCAGCTCCATTATTTTTTCTCCTTTCTTGTCGTTATAATGATATTTACTTGCCTTTTTTAAAACTTTCTGCCCACTATGTATTTATCAATTTAACCTTCCCTTTCCCTCCTCACTAACAGTTTGGTCATGCTTATCTGGTAGAAACTTGATTTAATTCAGTTCCTTAGCAGGGGCCACAGGGAAATAGAATAAGTGATCTTCATTAGCCTCGCCTTTAATTATTTTTGTAACTATGCTTTTTTAAGCTAGAAACAAAGTCAGCTCTCAGCTGTGTTCATTGTGGGGATGTTTAGAATCTGATCAGACTCTCATTATCTGATACACTTCCAACATCCTTAAATCAGAAAAAGGAGTATAACTTGCAGACTGCAGCTTTTCTCAAGCTTTCTTTTTTTTTTTTTAAAGTGAGAAAGGGGTAGATGGAAATTTATTAAACAATGTAGCAGGCTGTTGTATTAATTTAGATGGACTATATGGGCTGAAGGTGTTAACATAACCCAGTCACTGTCCAACATAAAACAGTATTAAGCAAGGTTCAAATGAGGTTTGGTATACAGAGACCTCAGCCTGGATAATAAAATGGCAAACACACCATTAAAAATCCTTTTATTGGTGTGCTTGCCATTTTAAGTATTAAGTAAGGTTTTTATTTTAACATGTCTTTTCCCTTTAGCTGGAGAAAGTGTTTAGAAGGAAAAAAAACCTTGTGTGACAGTCTCTTAAATGGTGATAACTGTCCCAGGGGGGAAAAGAGAAGAAGTTAGCTGAAGTGGGCTGGAGCTGTTGTTGTTGCTGAAGACCTTTCCCATTTAATCTCAGGTGGTGTCTGGGAGCCAGTAGAGGTGGCAGTGTCATCTGGCTTCCTCTCTCTGGCCCGATCTGTTCAGGACATCTCTCAGAATTAGGACAAAAAAGGACCAAGGTCCCAGGAGACTGTGGGAGTGGTAGCCCTGATGGTGAAGTTCACTCTAGTAGCCCCCATCTTTTTTCATATTTTCCCCCAAACACCCACAAAGGGACCCAAAAAAGGAAATGATGGATGGAATGACCCATCCCCTCATTATTTCATTCACCAATTAGGTCTAGTTTGTGACACACCAATTTTGGTTCATTAATTTCCAGATTCATATTTTCTTGTTTACCAAGCATGATTTTAACACAGTCCTTGATTTATACCAGCCGGCCTTTATGTTTGGACTAATTCAGTCTGTCTCCCTTTCGTACCTTTTCTCATCAACATTTGTTGTCCTAGCTTATTGTAACATCTTATGAACTTACACAAATTTTTTTTTTTACAGTTGAACTCACAATTAGCGTAAATTTGTAGGCCCAATTATCACAACAAGCCCCATGCTGGATTTGCTTTCTTTGAACTTTGAATCTGAATTATTATCCACCTACCATAATATCACAATCAGCTAGAATAACAATGCTTAACTTCATTGCAGCCTTGATTACACAGCCACAGGCAAGGTATAAATTTGCTAATGTCTGGAGAAAATATAATCAGATAGCTCAGAGGGCATATTATTTGTGGTACCTGACCTAGTTCTTTGGTATTTTTCTTAAAGGTAACACAAAACTCTCCAGTATGCCAAATAATCCCAAACTTTCTTTACCTTGTCTATTTATATGTTTTTGTATGTGGCAATTGTGAAAAGGGGCCAGTCTATTTGATAACGGAGATCAGTGGGCACAGCCCACCCAGACCACAAAAGGCCAGCCCCCTCAACTGAAGAAAGGCCACTATGCACAGAAATCAACAGATTTTGGGGGATAAAGAATGAAAAAAGGATGGAGGTGCAGATCACTAAGTGTCCCCCTCTGGATCTCGAGCAGAGAAGTCCAGGCAACACCCATTGCTCTGAGGAGTCCAAGGTGTCGATGAACACCATCAAAGGAACCTCTGCCAGGATACGTGAACAGACAAGGGACCAAAAAAAGGCTACACAGATTCGGAAATCCCCACCTCCCCCCATTCAATTTCCTACTCCTGGACTGATGGATGGCCATCATGGCCAGTGCCAGGAGAAGGTTGAAGGTCTCAGGACTTTATGGGGCTTGTCATAATATGTCCTTACCAGAGCACCTCCTTCTGGCACTGAGTGGTACAGAAACCATTCAACTTTAGTTTCCCAGCTGGTGTTCTGCTCTCCAGCTAGGTCTTTTGCAGTTCTACCCCTTCCAGGGCTAGTTTGCTACAAAACATTGAGTGTATGGTCCAAAACAAATGTCCCAGCACAAAGTCCATTTATCACCCCACTACAAGTAGTCATTAAGATCCCAAGATATCTCATCCCTTGACACACCCCATACCATATTCCAGCATCTTCTAGGTGCACTCGAGAATTTTTAAAAAAAGTCTCAAGACAATAGATCATTCTATAGCCTCATTATCACAAATGGCATCACGGTTTCAGCTGAAATTTTCCAAAAATATTCAGCCTGAGGCAGAGCCCTGGCATAGACAATTTCAGCCCAAACAGTTAAAGTTTGGCAAAGTTATAAGCCACTGATAACAGGATCTTATAGTGGGAAGTGTGGGGAAAACTTAATAGACCACACTACCAGCCACACCTATTTTAAACAGAGTGGGCATAATGCTAACTCTTTGTACTAGCTCACATTTTCCCACTAGCAGAGTTGCTTCTAGCACATCCAGGTCCCTCCAGATCCATTCTGTTGGGCTCTCCTGTGTAATGATTCCATTTCTCCCTAATTCTCAAAATTAAAATCATAAATAGTTTGTATTTCATTGTACATAAAACAATAAGGCAAGTAAAATTAAAAAATGATCAGATTGCCAGGGCTGTACCCCCATGGTTCCACCATCAATAGGATGTAAAGTCCGTGGGAAACTTCCCACAAAATGTACTTGCCAGATGGCAAAACAAAATCTATTTTTAAGAATGTATGAAGTTATAAAACAGTTCAGTAAAAATACTATTCAGATTAACTGATAATATTTTATGGTGTTTTTTAAACAAATAACTAATTAAAAGGCTCCGATGTAAATGCTTTCCATTCATCCAAAATAAAGATCAGCAAGAGGGCTGAGAATGGGGCATAGAGGCAGCTTGAGGGAGTTGGAAAGGAAGGAAGGAGAGAGGCAGGAAACCATGCAGAGGCCATATGGTTGGGGAGTAGAGGGGGAATGCAGAGGTAAATGTGTGTCGATATCCAAGTGGCAGCTGCTAAGGGTAGGCCCCAGTCAAGGAAGTGGCAGGTAAGACAAGAGGAGACTCTATAGCCTTTGGAAAACACTGATTGTCACCATATGGGTATCTCAACAGGCAACCTATTTAAAGGTGGCCCCAGGAAGCTGCTCCAAAAAGTTCTGATTGGGCCTAGGAAGGTCAAGCCTCAAGGCTGTCTTCATTCTCTGTGTGCTACAGCTTGCTTATTCACTCTTGGTCTGAAGAAAGGACCGTTCATCTTATGGTGCCTCCTCATAAAGACCCTGATCATCCTGGGTCATCCAGCCTGCCTGCCAACATAGGTTTTGGAGCTCAAGCAAGCCAGCGTTACGCAGCAGTGCCAATCCCAAAACAGTCAGATAGGAGGGAACATGTGCTAGTGCTCAGAGCACAGAACTGGAATTGGTAGTTTGGAGGTCTCTCCTGGTTCTGCCAATGACTTGCTGTGTGACCTAGGGCAAGTCACTTAATCTGTAAATTGGGGATTATAATACTTAGCAACCTCATGGGTGTGTTAGGAGGCTAAATTGTTGGGCTATGAAAGTCTCACATGGGAGGTGTTCTAGAAGGGCTAAGTGTTCTGTGCTGTATGAAAATGCACACAATAAGATTAGACTCGAGAGCAAAGGCATCAGACTCTTAGGCCTGGTCTACCCTCGGGGGTGGGGGGCGGGCTCGATGTAAGATACACAACTTCAGCTATGGGAATACCGTAGCTGAAGTCGACATATATTATTCCAATTTACCTCCCATCCTCACGGCATGGGATCGACGGCCACGGCTCCCCCATCAACTCCGCTACTGCCGCTCACTCTGGTGGAGTTCCGGAGTCGACGGGGAGTGCATTCGGGGATCGATGAGATGCGATATATCGATCCCCAATAAATTGATCGCTACCCGCCGATATGGCGGGTAGTCTGGACGTACCCTTAAAAACAACCTTAAAAGGGAGGCAACAGATCTATGCTTTCCTGCCCCCATATCATAGTCAGAAGCATTGTATGCAGTGCTCCATCACTTTAATCATCATTGCTTTAGGAATACCCTGATGTAAAAAGTCTCTCTTCACTAATTGTTTTCAGAGAGAGAGATGTTAGACTCAAACTCATCTAATGCAAGAGGCTTTCACAGAATAAATCAGTCTGGCTGTCTGGTTGGCTGGCAATCAACTCAATCTGCTAACCATCTCCAAAGATTTTTTTTTTTTTAAATTTCTATAAAGTGACTTGTGTCAGCAGCACAGCTTGCCACTGCTGACCTCTCTGGGTCCAAAGAAGTGGGCTGTAGTCCACGAAAGCTTATGCTCCAATAAATTTGTTAGTCTCTAAGGTGCCACAAGTACTCCTGTTCTCTCTGGATCAGGGAATTATAAGTAGCAATAGAAGCAGATTTTTCTTGCTGGGAAAAAAGTCAAGGGGATTAATAGAAAATATACCATATTCCTATAATTTTTGTCAAATTCAGTGGGGTGAGTAAAAGTGTGTCATACCAAGTGAGATGACTTGGTCATTCTTATATCAATTTACGGTGATACACGTTGTAAGCCCCACAGTAGTTGCCAGAGGTTGTAAATACTGGTAACCTGGGAGATAGAGTGGACAAAAGTCTTCTAGTCTTCATAGGTGACACTCAACTCTGCTGTTTCTTTAGGTCTTGACCCCTTTACTCACTCCACCACACCTCATCCCTGTATGACATTTCCTCCACCTCTGCTCCTGAGCTGCTGAACAGCCCTGGAGGAAGAATATCAGAGACAGAGCACACTTTATGCACTACAGATTTGTCCTCTCTTCCTTTAATTCTGCCATCTTCCTTGCCAACCAGTCTTACTAATCCATCCTTGTTGTGTCTAACAGTCACAACCCCCCAGTCTCTTCCCTCTCAGTTTCTGTGTCTCTTCCCCAGCTTCCTTGCTCCTAGCGTAGGATCTTGACAGTTCCTTCAAACATAAGACTGACAAGATCTGATGTGATCTTTCCCTTTCTCCTGCCCCATCATTCTCCCCTTCTTCCATCCTTTCCTCCATCTATCCAGTATCTAGCCCTGAGGTTACTTGCCTACTCTCTACTTCCACTCTCTCTGCCAGCCACCTCAACCCAATATTCTCCAGATTTTTGAGTTTTCACCTCCTTTGTCACTGATCTTCACTCTTACTTATTTTGCTTACTTTTCTGTCCCTATTTCCCTTACCCAAAATAAGCAAACAGAAAATAACAAACCAGTAACTACTTTGTCTGTTCTCCGGCCACCACACTTAAAACTCACTTAAAATCACTGCCAGTGTCTCAAAGCAATCAGCTGTGCACAGATCCTGCTCGACTACACCACTGTGACGGGTTCGGTCACAGAGACCCCTTTGGGACTGTCAGCTGACATGCTGGAATTACCTCTGAGCCTCTTTTCCCTGTCAGTTTGAGACTCCAGAACCCTGCCTTGTTGAGCCAGACATGCTAGTCTGCTGCAACACAGACCCAGGTCTGGTCCATGCCCCCAAAGCTGCAGACTTTAACCAAAAACTGCTCAGTAGGTCACCTATCTCCAGCACCCAAACACCCAGTTCCCAATGGGATCCAAACCCCAAATAAATCCATTTTACTCTGTATAAAGCTTATACAGGATAAACTCATAAATTGTCCGCCCTCTATAAAACTGATAGAGAGAGATGCACAGCTGTTTGCTCCCCCAGGTATTAATCACTTACTCTGGGGTAATTAATAAACAAAATTGATTTTATTAAGTATAAAAAGTAGGATTTAAGTGGTTTCGAGTAATAACAGACAGAACAAAGTAAGTTACTAAGTAAAATAAAACAAAACATGCAAGTCTAAGCCTAATACCATTAAGAAACTGAATACAGGTAAATCTCACCCTCAGAGATGTTCCAATAAGCTTCTTTCACAGACTAGACTCCTCCTTAGTCTGGGCCCAATCCTTTCCCTGGTACAGTTCTTGTTAGTTCCAGCTCAGGTGGTAACTTGGGGATTTCCAATGACTGGCAGCCCCTTTGTTCTGTTCCACCCCCTTTTATGGCTTTGGCACAAGGCGGGAATCTTTTGTCTCTCTGGGTCCTCACCCCTCCTTCTAAATGGAAAAGCTCCAGTTTAAGATGGATTCCAATACCAGATGACATGGTCACACGTCCTGTGAGACCCCAAGCCTCCATTCTTTCTGGCCTGACTCATGAACACAGGAAGGCTTAGAAGTAAACAGAGCCATTTACAACCAATTGTCCTGGTTAATGGGAGCCATCAAGATTCCAAGCCATTATTGATGGCCCACGCTTTGCATAGTTACAATAGGACTTCAGAGTAATACTTCATATTTCTAGCTTCAGATACAAGAATGACACATTCATACAAATAGGATGAACACACTCAGTATATTATAAACTTTGTAATGATACCTTACAAGAGACCTTTTGCATAAGGCATATTCCAGTTATGCTTATGAGTGTAAATATAATGTATTTTCATAAACATATGGAGTGCAACGTCACTGGGTGAGCAGCCAATGGGACGGGTGGAGAAGGGGAAGGATGAGGAAAGCCCACTATGTGAAGTCCCAGGGGGTAGGGGGAAGTGAGAGAAGTAAAGGGTCTAGATGGAGGGGCTGGAAGGTTTTATGTGCATTACACACATTTTAGGTTATGTTTCTTTGCCTTTTTCTCTCACTTTTCCAAGTGTTAAATATCCTAAAATTCATCCAAATGCAGATATGAACCTCTGGCAACCCCCAAAGCCAGGTATGTTTGGAGAAGTCTTTCTGACAAATTTCTTCTTGTGCTGGTGTAACCCACACACTTCTTGGGTGTGGTGTTCTGTCCCATTTACTGGCATCAAGACCACTTAGAAAGAGAGATTAATGAGTTTGCTCTACAGCCTTAGCTAACAGCCAGTTGGCTTTGAGCTCATGCGATAGTGGCTTATGCATTTAGCTCCAGAGGTCCCCAGTTCAATCCTGCCTGCCGATGACCGGGGTCTGTCAGCATTACATTGGCAACTTCCAACAAATAGCCTGATTTTCAGAGATGCTGAGCAGGTACCTGCAGTTTACTGACCACAAGTCCAGTGGCTTCAATAGGACCTGCAGATACCCAGCACTTCTGAAATCATCCCACTTATTTAGGTGTGTAAATATGGATTTAGATGTCTAACTTTAGCCACCTAAACCCATGTTTGAAAATTTTAGTTTTAACCTCTCTGGGCCAAATTTAGAGGCAAACCTAAGGGAGTCTAATCTGGTGTAATTTGCATCTTCTTAAAGCCAGCTCAGTCATTCTACCTTTAATTCACATCCACTTACTAATGGGAAATTTACACCCTTTTGCACATCTCTGAATTAGGATCACCAAGTTTCTGAGGGGGCATTGAATTAATATGATGTGAGGTCAGATGAGTGTATCAAGGAAAGCAACTAACAGGATTGAGTAAGGACTTAAACCCAAATTTCAAGGGATATTAGAAGCCTAAATACCCTTGAGAATCTGGGCCTTCAAGAATAGGTCCCAAAATACCTGGCTAGAAGCAGCAGGATTAAGATTGAAACTATTTCCACATTCCATTCATATCTCCTGTGGTTCACTGTTCTACCATGTCCATTTTTCCCCCCTAGAGATTGCGCTGCTCTCCCATTCTTGGCAAAATCTGAGCTAATGATTTTATTCTACTACTAATGAATTAGAATTGAACCATGGAGGCCGTACAATATGCAGCCCTGTTAATCCCAAATGAATTAATTACGACCAGCATTATTAAAAAGGATAATGCCAAATCAATTAGTAATGCTAGAAAACTTAAAATATTGTCCTTTTGTTGTTCCTTTACCACATATTAATGATTTGACTTCATCTTTCAGCCTGACTTCTTGTGCAGTCTATCTTCTGTGCCCTTCTGTTTCCTTGTATAAGTGGTTTGCTACCTAAACCTTCAGAAGAGCTGCAACACTGAACATTTTCCCTCTCTGTTTTTGTGCTTTGCCTTTTAATTTGGTCTAAATCAATCAAAAGGAACTTTACTGTGTCTTCACAGTTCTGTGATGCTCCCCCTGGGATGCTGTGGCTGTACACTTACTCAGATCAGTGTCTGAAAACAATGAATTAGAAAATTCAGCTATTTTCTATACAAAATTATTTTTCTGCAAAAGAAATGTCAATATTGATCTTAGAAAAACATTGTATTTTCATCGAATTATTGGAACTTTTTGAGTGAAAATGACTCATTTTCTCTCAAATATTACTATTTTTCAGATTTTTATTTATAATGTTTTTGTTTACAATGTAAAAACAAATAAAATTGCAGGATGAATAGAGATTCTGCTCCAGTTATACACATAAACTAAGACCAAGAAATTCATCTCAACTCTTGAAGACCACAGGAACTTCTTGGGACTGATAGAATACTAGAAATTAATTCTATATTAAATCAGTTTACTGCAGGAAATTATTATACATGGCACTCTGTAAGATCATAGTGCATAAAATATATAAGAAAAATTCAACCACGTTAGTTAATCAAAATATAAGCAACACACAACTGGTTAATTACAAAGTACTTGGGGAACATTCAAATAGGACGTCCTCAGTGGTTTTATGAAAAATCATTAATATTATTGCATCATAAATCATAAAAATATACGATTTAAGAAGATGAATTTTTGTACCATATAGGGCTGGTTGAAAGTTATAGAATGTAAAGATTTTGTCATTGAAAAAAATGGCCCTTTAACTAAAAAGAAAACATTTTGTGAAAAAGTATGGACGTCATTGAAATTCTCCATTTTTTGCAAAAAAAAAGTCCTATTTTTAATTTAATGTTTTTATTGAAATAATTTTCAAAATTATTATTGAAATGTTTCATTTACTGAAAACAATGTTTTCTCACTCTTTCTTCCAGTAAATGAAGAGCATTTCAACAATTTTGTAAACTAGCTTGATAAGCATTTCAATAAAACTTTGGTTAAAAACTTGCAAAAAAAATAATGAAAATGGATCCATTCTGAGCTTTGCACAATGAAAAAAAAATTGATTTTTTTTCTCAAATTCCTCTTTTTTGTCCTTCTCTGGCAACACGGGAAACAAACATGTTGTAACTGATTTTGAATGTGATCACAAAATTGGATCAAGTTCTAAGTGAAGTTATGGGGGGAGGGGAGGAAAGATTTTTGAATGAGATTCTCTAGTTCTTTAGCTACCATAACGGACTAGTTATGGCCCAAATAAAACATTAATCCCTCATGTATATAGACATGGGGTTGGGGGAAGCCTCTTTTTATTTCAAACCTATCCAGAACAGTGTTTGAAAAACTTGCTGGTGTGTAACTTCAACCCAGAGCACTGGCTCTTGTAGGTCAGAGAGCCTCTAATGTGAAAAACAAACAAACACAAAAAACCTTGGGAGCCCTTTTTCCTGCATCTTTAGCTCTTTTTCTAGTAGTAGTGGAATGATAAATGATAGCGTCTGGGAGCTGCCAAGTCCATTGCTCTAGTTGCAGACCCAAAATCATTGTAGATTATCGTATCACTGTCTAGTAGGTCTGTATAATGCAGTCTTTTGGGATTACTTCAATAAGTCTTTCAATAAAGTAGGTTTTCAGTCAAATCTTGCCAGAGCAGCTCTAGAATAGTGTAATTATAACTAGTGCTGTGAGGACTAGGAGAAAGAAATGTTGCCCAATCCTGTCAAGTGCTGAGCACCACCATGAAATCAGTAGATTTCATTTTTCAGACTATCTCAGAAGGGACTCAGCAATTCAAAGGCAAAGGCCCTTGATGACTATAATGGCTGCAGTATAATATGTCCTGACCACATCATGTTGTAAACTAGAGACAGGCTAAGGTTTTTTCTTCAGCTGAACACCTAAGGAGTTCTCTAGATACATTTAAAAATAATTATTTAATCCAGTAAAGAAACTACTGCCTGATTTTCTTGTTCGCCCACATTCAAATCAGAGAAAGAAAGAAAAATTTGCTGGCTTTGCTTTCTGTGCAAACCTGTTTGAAAGTATAGTACCAGATGTTTTCCCAAACCGGGCCTGCTTCTGCCAATAAAAAATACACTAGGCCCATCCCTGTCCAGAACTCAGCGTGGGTGGACCCCAGCATCTGCAGAGAGCTTTATCAGAGTCATTGGGGTTCATATGGTGCAGGAATCAGCTTATAGGGAGCACCTGGCAGGATCAAGACCTAAACTCTGATTCCCACCTAATTTAAACAAATCTCATAATCTGAATACCTCATTCTTTGGGTGAATTCCTACATTCATGGAGCTCCATATGTTTGTGACTCTTGAACTACCAATCAGATGCAAATCATTCAGATAAAGCCAGAAGTCACATGAGCTCAAACTACAGGGCTGGCTTTCTTTTTAAGTAGCCTTTGTTTTGTCTATGCAAATTACAGTATTTAGGGCTGAGATTTTCAAAGCTGCTCCAAGGATTTGGAGGTCCAATTGCCATTGTACAGAATTGTGTCAGAATTCCATAGGCAGCTTATTTCAGCCAAGAAGTCTGTTCGATTCTACCGCATTTGTACCCGCAATTTTGTGTCACTTTTTTCCTAAATGTTTTTAGACAAAGCAATAAAAAAATGCAGCAGATAAAAATTCTTCATTAAGAAAATATAAGGAATAATACTGCTGGTCTCATGAATAATACTGTTACTCAATGATAAAACAGCTTAAAGATGGGATATGTTATAATAGAGCTATTAATTTTTCTGCTATTTTATTCACTGTGGCACTTAGAAATGTGAATATGGGAAGGTTGCCACAGCTGAGATAATGACCCTTCTTCTAATCACTTAAATTACTCTGGAAGCAGGATTAGAGAGCTACCCATTGGGTCATTCTGATTTGTTTTCACTTCCTCTGTAGCTATTCTGAATGGGAGCTTTCTTATGGGTATGAAAGTGCAATAAAGAATTCTGTGTGCTTCATTAATATGTGCAGCAAAGCAGCGTAAGAGCTGGTGGCTGCTAATACCAAGAAGGGCAGATGCTGGCGGCTATTATGTCACACGGTTGCACAGAGTAATGAAACCCATTAATCAGTCCTCATGGCTTTGGGGAGCACTAGGAAAGAATTTGTTGACCTTGTGAGCACAGCTAAAGCTTTTAAAAACGTTTTATATATTTATCATATAAGTAATTAAGATCTGTCCCTATTGTATTACAATAGCAATTATAATAATGTTCTGACATTATAGTGTATGGTTGTTTTGTTCTGGTTTTTCTGCACTCCAACATGACAAGAGGCAAGTGTTGCTGGGGCTGGTTTGATTCAGTATTCCTGATAAGACATGGATTGAGATACAGGGCCATAGACTCCTGTGATTGGGTCTTTGCTATTGCACTGAGGGGAAAGAGAGTTCTAGAATTGTCAGTTAAAAAGTGAGGCAAACAAGTATCCGCCAGAGCATCCAGCACTGCTAGTAATAAAGTTCCACCTTACAATGACCATTTTGGATTTGTTTCTCAAATGGCTGATTCTAAATGTTTGCAAATTTAGAGCCAACTTCTGTGTTCTGTTACACAAATGCAACGCCTACTCATCTCAGAGGGAGCTGCACTCGTGAAGCAGAACAGAATTTGGCAATCCTTTTTCAGATGGAAATATATATTTGAATAGTTCTGTGCTTGGATGTGATTTTAAACCAAATATAGTAGATGTTTTCAACAATGAGAAGGACACAGTCTTCAGAACAGAATAGGCCATCCAAGAGGGGGAGGGATAGCTCAGTGGTTTGTACATTGGCCTGCTAAACGCAGGGTTGTGAGTTCAATCCTTGAGAGGACCATTTTGGGGCAAAAATCTGTCTGGAGATTGGTCCTGCTTTGAGCAGGGGGTTGGACTAGATGCCTTCCTGAGGTCCCTTCCAACCCTGATATTCTATGATTCTAAGTAAGCTGCTTTGAGATGGTGTGGCAGGACTCTGTGGCTCCAGTAATGTGGGGTTCTACAGAAAATCCACATGGCCCTTGCATATAAACTTGTGACATTGAATATGTGTAAGTCCTGTGGCCTCAACCTCTAGAGGGCGAGGAACTTTCTGATCTCATCTATTGGTGAACAGGAGGAAGCATGGCTACAGGAAGAGTTTTATTTGCAAAAGCTTTCCACCCAGAATTCCTGAAGTGGCACTTTTGGAGTCACCATAACTGTAGATAAACTCAGAATTGGTGGAGTAGTTAAACTGAATTGCAAGAGAGGAAAAGGGCTCCTACCTTATGGCAAGGAATACAACCTAGGTGGTAAGAACTCCACTCAAGGGTCCTATAAATACTAGTTCCCCTCCACTGAGGAGCCTGTGTAATTGGGATGACTTAGCAATGCAGAGGCACCTCTTTGCTGAAACTACAGAGGATAGCCATAGAGTGGAGGGAACTCTGGTGAGGTCTTTCTTACCCAGTCACTAAATAAAGCTGAAATCACTATAGTGGTGAAACCTCAGGGCAGGACAAGGCAACACTTACCAAGAGACTGGAGTCAGGCATGCCTGAGTGTACCTACATTACCCACTGATACCAAACTGTGAGTGGGGTTTAGTGGATGGGAAAAGGGACAAGTGATGCAGTAAAGGGACATTTGCCTACTGGACATTCACACCAGTGGGTGGGGAACTGAACTAATGGATTCTTGCCAACATTACCATGGGCATAGTATTTTACTTATCATTCATTTGGATAGACTGTTGCTTTATTTTCCCAAGCTGCTGTTCCCTTCCCCCCAATAATGTTTTCCTTGTTTCATACACAGTGCTTGCAAGTGGGGAAGGTATTTATTGATTTTGGAAACTCTGGGTGGGGGGAGTGAATTAGTTTTCAGAGGGACCTCTAATTGAATTTGGACCTCGTTGCTGCCACCAACAACGGGCAGAAGGGTCACATATGTGTATATCTGAGAACAAACGATACCTATCATCCATCCAATTCTTGGTCAAGGACTAACCTTGTTTTGTTGTGTTTCCCTTGTAAGTATTGCACCTTGACAATGAAAAGAGAGCAAGCAAGCAAAAGGGTACTCTTTAAGATAATAGATCTTCTCCCAACAGTGCATGTTATTGAGCTATGTTACCATTACATTAAACATGAACATCAACAAGAGAACACACACACACACACACACACACACGAAAGATGAAACTATACAATGGCTGCCATTAACATACTTAACTTTGGCTACTTTTTGGTATCTCTTGGCAAATGCTATTTCCTCATCTGTGTTTAGGAAAAGCTCTGACATCACAGCTGTTGGTAAACACTGGAGTTTTTAGTGATTGCACATGGGGATCTATTTAGTCATATACCATGTAAGACATTTCTAAAATGTCTTCATAAAGAAGCTGAAGGACAGCAATATTTGTCCTGAAGCACAGGTGGAGTAAAGAATACTCTAAACTAGGCTCTGCACTTCAGACTAGCTGAACAATCAGTCTCCTGGATTTATTGCCTTGTTATTATGGAAGCCTAGACCCAAATATACGACAACTTAGCTTTTGTAAGAGTTGATTGGTTTTCACACTTTCCTCCTTAAGCAACAGCTTTTATATCCTTAACAATGCTCCTTGACCTATTTTCCTGCCTGTTATATTTATCCTGCATTTCCCAATGATTCCATCCCATGATCCATCAATGCATTTACTTTCAGCATAGTCCAAAGTGTGAATTAGGTTTTAAAAATCTTAATGATTAGTGATAGTAGGGTCATTCCTGCTGTTCCAAGTTAGTTGATTAGTCAGGGATGTGTTAGAACTGCCATTAAAAACCTTGTATTGTCAAGAATTTAAAAACCCTTAATAATGCATTTGAGATTGGAACAGTGTACATATTCTCTGTTTAATGTGGGTTGATAAATATACATTTGCAGTTTAAAAGGGTTTTTCATGCCTGTGTATTTCAATAAAGGCTTTGTCCATCATGTGGACTTGTAAATAGCTAAACCTGACACTGATTTGAAAACTAAATATGGCATTATATTACTTTTACATAATACTTCCTTGAAAAACTTTGAAAGGATTTGGGGCACTGGGACAATTCACACATGTCTTTTGATCTGCTGGGTTCTAATATGGAAGGGCAGCCCCAGGTTTTCTGGATCCGTAAGCAAGAAGCCTACAACTAAAGCTGCTTGGGAATTTTTCTATGAAACATTTTTATCATCAAAAATGCTGATTCATCAAAACCAAAATGTTCTGCAAACAAGGGTCAGTTTGACAAATTTCCTGACTAGAAAATTGTTTAAAACTATCCCATTTTGACATTTTCCAAATGAAAACATTTCTCATTCAAAAAGAAATTACATTTTGCACACAGAAAAAAATTTAATGGTCAGAATCTAAATGAAATGTAGTGATTGATCCAAGCCAAATATTTTTTCAGATTCATGATTTGTGAACATTTTCAAGATTTTGACTTTTCATCCCAATTCAGGATGGGAACATTTTTCAAAATTTCAAAACATTCCACTGGATAGGAAAACTGTTTCCCACCCACCTCTACTTACAAGAAGCTCCAGGTTTACTATCAGTTAAGTAATTGGTGGATCTTCATCCATTTTCTTCCTCCACCTCTGCCTGGCATGACCCCCTGCTGCCCTGGCTTTTTCTGCTTCCCTACCTGCCAGCTACCTATGGCCTGATTTTCAGCTATGCTGAGGACTGACAAATCCCATTGGCTTCACTGGAAGTGTAGGGGCTCAGCAATTCTTACAAACAAGCCACTGATAGTATGGCAAGTCCTGCCCATACACCTGTTTGTGCCACTGGTCAGTAAATGGGAAATTAATTATTATATCAACGCTTAATAATTCGATTGCTTGTTTTATTTATGATTTATTATTCTCTTTATTGTTACAGCACCATAAAGACAAAGGAGCCTGCTTCTCCTGTGTAAATTAGGAGTAACTTCACTGATGTCAGTGGAGTGACACTGGCATAAGTGAGAAGAGAATCAGGCCCAATGTTCCTGCTCCAAACAGCCTGTTATGGAAGAAACCAAAGCCAATCCATTGATAGGCCAATGTGAAGCTCATCTTTCCAAGTAAAGCAAGAGCTTTTTCTGATGGCTCAGATATTTTTCTGGCATCAGTAGACAATTATTCCTCTCTTTATACCTATCCATATTCCAGCAAGGAGTTCTCCATATAGCCTGAGATAGTACTTAACTATTAGAGTTTTTACACTTCTTAATGGAGAAGTAACTGTTGTTGGCTGGTGTTGAAAGAATTAGGGTAAAATACTCTGAATTTAATACTTGAGTAATTAAGGTCAGAATTTGCTTCAGATAGAACCATACTCCTGCAAATCAATATGGGAAATGCTTTGGGATGTTTTTGGGCATTATATAAATATCTCTTTGTAAAATGTCACTATGTGAAATGCACAGGGAAAGTGATGCTGCAGCTTCCTATTATGCCCAGTCTTAGTGCAGTCAAAATGTATTACCTCTGAGGAAAGAAACAAGATTACAGCAAGATTAAAGCCCTAGTATAGCACACCACTTAAAACACTTGCATAACTTTAAGCAGGTGATTAGTCCCACTTATTTCAGTGGGGCTGTTCACATGCTTAAGATAATATACATGCTTAAATGTTTTGCTGGATCAAGGCCTAAGACAACTGGCATCTTCCTTTATCCATGTGAAGGAAAACTGGGCCAGGTAAGTTCTATTTAAAATACATCCATTCAGACTTTTAAATCAATTAAAATATTGATTCAGCTCCAATTTAAACTTTAAGTTGCCATTTGTAAAGTTTTAATTATATTACAGTTCTTGGGAGCTCTTAATATGACAAATTACATTAAAGACAAAGCTCCTATTGACTTGAAGATGTATTAAGGAATTTTCCCACAAAGAGAGAACTAAGTGTGATGCATGCCCCTTCCTGTGTTGTAACTTGCCAGTCTAAATATTCCAGAAGTGACTGAATATAAAAATACACTGTTCCTACATTATTAAAACAAAATTGTACTTCCCCCTCCCCCATATTAGCAAATATCTTCATTTCATCTTCTAGAAAGGATCTTGTGTTTCTCTCTGAAATTTTCTCACTGTCCTAAAAGAGAACCCAATCAGCTGTAGCAAATGCTAAAGAATGAAAGAGAAGGGACATATTTAACAGAGGGCCCCACCCTTACATTACCATAAATCTGGGCAAGGACCTATAATTTGTGAACAGCATCACCGTGCTACTTGAATGAGGAACCATATGATCTTGTCTTGTTATAGCCATTTCAGTGTCACAAAATCAGTCATTGTTAATTAAATCATAGCGTGCCAGTTAACATCAGAAATACGAACCTCCAATAGCTCTGTTACTAAAATTCTAAGTAGGGGATAACTTGAAAATTCATCTATTAAAATATTTGCTGTGCAGATACTACGGTGAAGCTCAGAGGAACAAGGCCAAGTGACCTAGATTGTTCTATAACCATCTGAAGAAGTGAAGTTCTTACCCACGAAAGCTTATGCTCCCAATACTTCTGTTAGTCTTAAAGGTGCCACAGGACCCTCTGTTGCTTCTATAACCATGATACCTATGTTCCTAATTTAAAAGCCACTGGGCCTAATTCTTCTTTCACATATGCTACTTTTACACTAGTGCAATTCCATTGACTTTGCTGGACTTACTCCTGACTTACACATTAGAGAACAGAACAAGGCCTAAAATTTTAGGACATCTCTATATGTGAAAAAACTGAAGATACCGAGCACACTCACAGGTGGTGAATGGGGGAGTGTCCACGTGTGGACAGCTCCGCACAATGAATAAGGAGACATTGACCTAGGGCAGTGCATGGGGCTGATAATTTTACGTGATGAAGTTAACTTACCACAGAAACAACCCCCTGTAGCCATATCTGTAGGCAGTGGTCTAGAACAAGAGATCAATTTCATGTGACGAATGTGACGGGCATTGGTCAAACCTGTAAGGAAGCCCATGTCCTAAAATGTCTCTTGCTCAAGGCCAGATCAGAAATGAAAATCAGATTTTGGAATGTGAGAACAATGTACAAAATTACTAAAACTGCTCAAATAATTAAAGAAATTGATAGATACCATCTTGAGGTCCTTGGAATCAGTGAGTGTAAATGAATATGTTCAACCAAACTACACTTTAGAGAAACTAATTAGACCATGAAACTGTTATAGCCATGGTAAGATGATGTTATAGCAATTCTAATGTTGAATGAAGCAAAGCAGGCACTGACTGAGTGGGAGTCAGTCAATGAAAGAATCATTAGCGGGCAATTTTTCATTCAATTCTTTAAATTAAGAGTCATACAATACTATGCACCAACCAACGAAAAGCGAGATGAGGAAAAAGATGCTTTTTATGATTTGTTACAGGATGTGTTAGCCAAAGTCCCCAAACATGATATCATAGTGCCTATGGACGATTTTAACACAAAAGTTGGCAGTAACAATGATGGGTTGGATAAAATTACAAGCAAGTGCAGCAGGGGTTTGGACATGAATAAAACGATGAATGATTAGTGAAAAATTGCAGTGTGAACAACATAATGATAGGTGGAACAATATTTCCTCATAAAGAAATCCATAAATTGGCCTGGAACTCCCCAGAGAGTCTGACAAGGAACTACATAGATCACTTCTGCATTTCAAATAAGTTCTGCAGCTTGTTGGCAGCTGCACTTGCGTTAAGGTGAGCAGACTTGGGCAGTGACCATAATCTTTATATTGGTATATGGAAGATTAAGTAAAAGAGAATGAAGAAGCATCAAACAGTACACAATTAAAAGACCCAGAGACAAAAAGTCATTTTCTGCTTGAACTAAAAGAACAGGTTCAGTGTTCTAATGGGCTCAACTGAAAAACAAAACAAAAACAGGACATTATTACATGATTACTCTGTGGGAAAACTATCTAGAAAGTGCAAAACCAGTCCTAATAACAAAATCTAAAAAGCAAGAACGGATTAGCGATGCTACTTGGTCAGCATTGGAAAAGAGAAGAAATGTAAAGCAAAAACTCATGAATGCTAAGATGTGAAGAGACAATTAAGTGGCAAGAAGAATACAGAGCTCTCAACAGAGAGGGGGGAAAGTGCTAGAAGAGATAAAAGAGCATATAATGATAGAAAATACCAAGAGGCTGAAGATGCTAGCTGAAGACATGACTTTACAACCTTGTATAAGACAGTCAAACAGCTAATAGGAAACTTTAGCAGTACCTATTAAAAATGCAAATTGAAAGAATCTTACTACAGAAGAAGAATAAAGGAAAAGATGGGCAGCATTTTCAAGCTATTTTAAATAGACCAAGACGATGCAAACTCCTAGAGCTACATGAAGAAGACCTACCAGCAGAGCTTGCTGTTGATTTAGGAGATATTACAATGGAAGAAGTTAGAAAAGTCAGGAGTCAGCTCCAAAATAGGAAAGCAGCTAGAGAGGATAATGTTAGTGGAAAGATGCTTATAGCAGGTGATGAAACAGCCCTCCAGACTGTGCTTTTGGATAGAATATGGAATGAAGAAAAGAACCCAGCCTAGTGGAAGAGACACCTCTTAATAAAATTGCCAAGGAAGGGTGACCAACTGCAATAAGTGGAGATGAATCACATTATTCTCAGGGCCTGGGAAAATCACGTGCAACACTATCCTGGAATGTATCGAGAAACGAATAAATCCCTAACTTAGTGAGGAACAAATATGTTTTAAACCACTGAGATCATGTGCAGACAATACTGTTGTTCTCTGACATTATAGAACAAAGTATGGCATGGCAAGCACCTCTTTTGATAAATTTCATAGATTTACAGAAGGCTTTTGACACAGAGACAGTCTTTGGAAAATTATGGCATACTGTGGAATACCAGCAAAAATAATTAGACTCATCAAGGATCTATATGATAATACCAAATATGCAGTCAGAGATAGAGACAACATCAGCCAGTGGTTTGCAGTGAAAACTGGAGTAAGGAAAGGGTGTATTATGTCCCCACTGTTGTTTGCACTGGTTATTGACAGTGCAATGAGGAAAGTAACTGTAGAAAGCAACCAAGGAATTTTATAGACAAATGATGAAGTACAATTGGATTACCTTGTTTTTGCTATGATAATTGCCCTGCTTAATTCAACACATCACTTAATGGAAGAAAAAAACCCCAACTTTTGACAGACAAAGAAAAACAAGTTGATTTGTTCATCAACAAGAGGAAGAAAAATATATGGCTATCAATGTCCCCAATGCAATCATCAGAGTAGATGGAGAAATATTAGAAATCAGTCAGTCATTTTACGTATCTAGGGAGTGAGATGTGCAATGATGGAGACACCATGCTAGATGTCAAGCAAAGAACATCAAAAGCAGCAAACAACTTTCATATATTTGAAAAGAATTGGAAAAGTAGCATGACTGTCACTGACACAAACGTTTTTAACACCAGCATCATGTCTGACCTCCTTTGTGGAGCAGAATCATGGAAATCTAAAAAAAGAAATTGATAAGAATATCACCTCTTTCCAAAGTAAATGCCTGCAAAAGAATTCGAGAGTTCATTGGAAAGAGTTTCTTGCAACATCAGAATTTTTAAGTAGAGCAATCCAGCCTTAAAGCATCAAACTTGGTAAGATGATGACGATGGACATATTTAGGACATACTTTAAGGATAACACCAGCATGACTTCCACGTCAGCTAATAATATGGACACCACCGGGGAAGAGAAAAAGAGGGCAAACTAGAGAAACATTACACAGAACAATACAGAAAGAAGCCTCATCAATCAACATGACTCTCAGATGCCTTACCAGGCAAGCACAAGACTGAAATAAATGGTGGAAACTTATGGATGCCTTATGCATCGGAGGATAAAGAAAAAAAAATGTGAAAAGCTCCTCTATGTGGTGAATCTCTTCTATCGTCAGAAGGGATCTCATCTCATGTAATATGTGCAGAATTTGAGAAATATAATACACTTATAAAATATTAAAATTATAGCCATCTCAGGCAGTTATTGACAAACGTTTATTTTACTTTTACTCTCGGGTATTTCTTTGAACCCACTGTATTTTTCTAGTTTCTATACCAGCCATTCTGTATCTACAAGTGCCGTCTCTGAAAGTGACTAATAAAATGCTCATAAAGATGAGGGACCCAATTCTGCCCTCACTTATACTACTTTTACACTGGTCTAACTTCATTGACTTGAATGAAGTTACTTTTGATTTACAGTGGTGTAAGTTAGAAGGGAATTGGCCCCAAAAGGTGACACAATAATCTAAAAAGTTCCTTTACCTTTTGTATGATGTACAATCAAATGTCATCCTCATAAATATTTATAAAATCATTAACAGACAAATCATATTTGAGCCTTAATTGTTTAAGAACATTAAAACCCCACCTTAATAGAAGTCATGCAACTTCTGAATTCTCTTGGTATACTAGCTTCCAAACTCTGCACTTTAAAAACCTGATGGCAATAATGGGTTTTCCATCATGGGGTTACAGGGGTTAGCAAATGTAATTTTCCAGGCCCATCCAAAATATCATTAATTATGTTCCCTGCATACAAAGTGATTTGAATCATCAGATTCACTATTTGTTTAACCTACAAGGGAGGTGATTGTGACACCCAACTTTTAAAAAAAATTGTTCTTTGGGACAACTTCGGGAAGTGTTTTTAAGGAATTAAACTGGAACAATATAGAAATGGATTGGGAAGATATACATAAAACCAAAATGGGAGTTAATACCCTATCAAACTAATTTGATGATGATGATTATGAACCACATTATGCCTTATACTGAACCCATAACAATGTTGCTGGGGCCAGTCCTTTATCTGGTGTAAACAGATGTAGCTCCATTGAAGTCAATTTATAGCAGATGAGGATCTGCTCCCTGCAAGCCAGTGCAAACAGTGTTAGTTTAAGTCCTGCCTGTCTATTTTCATTTGTTTTCTCCATTTGGACTAGATGGAAAGAAGCTGTGCTATGGATGCATTGTTTAATTTCGACCTGTGGTTAAAGGAAGCCATCCTGTGACTTTTGTTTTCCTGTGGCTAAGATTAGAAATTTTGTTCTTTTTTTGGGGACCTGACTTAGAGGGGCTGTGACTCCCAAACTGGTGGTCCTATTAGAGTGAGCCAGAGTAGCACACAGCTTTCTCCCCCTTTCTGTGTTGGCTCTGCAGTACTAAGAGGAATGAAATGTAGCAAACACTTACTTTAGTCAGTAGTGACAGGTTTCAGAGTGGTAGCCTTGTTAGTCTGTATCAGCAAAAACAACGAGGAGTCCTTGTGGCACCTTAGAGACTAACAAATGTATTTGGGCATAAGCTTTTGTGGGCTACAGCCCACTTCATCAGATGCATGGAGTGAAAAATACAGGAGCAGGTATAATTACATGAAAGGATGGGGGTACTTTCCCCAGTGTAAGGTCAGTCTAACGTGATAAATCAATTAACAGCAGGATACCAAGGGAGGAAAAATAACCGTTGAAGTGGTAAGAGAGTGGCCCATTACAGACAGTTGACAAGAAGATGTGAGTAACAGTAGGGAGAAAGTAGCATTGGGAAAATTAGGTTTAGGTTTTATAATGACCCAACCACTCCCAGTCTTTATTCAGGCCTAATCTGATGGTATCCAGTTTGCAAATTAATTCCAGTTCTGCAGCTTCACGTTGGAACCAGTAGGAGAACACTTCAGTCTCTCTGGTCACTCAATAACAGACCTAAAAGTGGCAATTCTTCAAGAACAAAACTTCAAAAACAGACTCCAATGTGAAGCTGCAGAACTGGAATTAATTTGCAAACTGGATACCATCAGATTAGTCTTGAGAATAAATAAATAAAATAAGGCAGATAAAATGCTGCAGACTATCAGCCATAATTACTTTAACGGAACAGCTCCAATAAAGTGTGCACTAGCTGGGAGTGTATAATTTAGCTGTACTGGACTGTCTACATTTGGAAATTTCCCAAAATAGTTAGCTATTGGTAAATTTCCAAATATACACAAGCCCAAGGATTCAATCCAAAAAGGATTAAATTTATAATAAGAGTGTCCAGACAGGCTCTTATACTAAAATAACTATTCCAGAAAATTATTATGGAATAGCTATTTTGGTCAATTTCTTAGTGTAGACAAGCCCTTATTACATTGTGTGGCTCTTCTATTATTAAGAAGCAGCATCAGGCAATAAACATCCCATCCTTCAGGTATTTCAAATCTGTTACAGATTGGGCATTCAAATATTAATACATCTTGCACAATTATTATAGTGTTTGAGGAGAATACACCTACAGCAAGACTAAAGAAATCATGGAATTGTTCTCTTCATAGGTCTTTCAATAGACTCCTAGAAAGTATGAGTTTTTGTTTCCTTACACTTGCTAGTTGCTAGAGTTACTTCGTTAATCTTTGATAATTAAATTGAGCTGACAAGTGGCTTCATTTTCTTTGTGCTCCCTTTACTTCACTCCCTTTTTAAATTACAATCCATTTCTCAGGATGTGTTGTTTATTCAGTTAATAGGCAACTTGATGGTGAGGGGATAGTTTAAGGCCATTTTTTGCAGAAATAGAGGAACATCACTGATAATTCAAGAGATCTCTTGCTTTCTAGAAAATGATTTGGTAGTTGTGAGGTCATATGATTTGTACCATAACTATAGATATTATTGTTTATTATTATTTTATGGGGGCCCCAAGTCTGTTAGACTCATTATAATACAGATAAGAAGGCATGTTTCACCTGTCCTAAACATTTTGCAACCAGTGGCCTCGACCCTTCTAATTCTTATGGATGTATTTATCTTCACACGCAAATAACACACAAGAAGGTTGTGGGTAACATACAAGTGGGTTGTGGCCATGGAAACCAGCTTGGGGAGGGTGTACAATGCATAGGCACTGCATAGAAAAAAGGTCTGTGATGGTTGTAGGGGAAGGGAGTAAACAGAACACTTAGGGTGGCATTATTGATGAGCAGTAATGGTGGGACACCATGATAATGCTGGGCAATCTCTTTTAGGAAGAGATAAGTAGGGAAGAGCACAGTTCTGCAAATATTGTCAGCATTCAAGAGCATTAGACTTTCGCCAATGTAGCACCAATCCATTGGGATTTATTTTATTGACCCTTTGTTACTGTTTTGAGGAGCTGTAAGGAAGTAACAGTGTTAATGGTAGAAGGTGTGGTATGAAGTGAGATGGAACATTGTCTTCTGTACATTGTCCCCCCCACACCCCATGTTCTGGATGTTCCTAAACCTCTGACTGGCAAAAGCTGGGACTGGACGACAGGGGATGAATGACTCGATAATTGCCCTGTTCTGTGCATTCCCTCTGAAGCATTTGGCACCAGCCACTGTCAGAAGACAGGATACTGGGCCAGATGACCCATTGGTCTGATCCAATATGGCCTTACGTTCTTACAGACGAATGACTTATCACATTGGTTCAAGGGCATTAGCACATGCTAGGTTTAGTCAGGTGACTGATTTTGACTAAATTGCAATGCTTCAAAAAAGACAAATGGCTAATGAGTTCACGCACTTGCATCTGCCTATTATACACCAAGGCAAGTTTGACACTAGGAGGAGGCTGGCCAGTGCAGTTTAAAGTGGAAGGTAAGTTGATGAAACTAGTTTAGTCCCCAATAGGATGCAAATTTATTTCTTGTATAGTAAGGGTCAATGACAGTAGTTACTCACACAGTTACAGGACCTAATGCTAATAAAATCCCCTTTGAAAAAGTTGGCTGATCTACAGCAGGTCAGACAGGTGCTGCCTAATCTCTTCTCTGTGAGTATGCAGTGGGGAGTAATTGTCTCCCCTTTTTCTTAAGTGTTTGTGTTTTCCTCTTGCTCTTGGGCAAAAAAAATGGTTGGCCTCTCTGGTAGCCAAAACAAGGAGTTCCAGCTATGTTGGGAAATGGAATTTCAGAATCAAGATCCACCGTGCAGAGCTGACAGCAGAGTTTTGTCCCAGATATGGAAGTCAATGCAAGTCCTTCAAGCTCAGTCCATTCCTGAATACAATAGCTCACTTTTCATTGTAATGCTTTATCTCACTGCAAACACCTTTTGCGGAATCATAAAAAAAACCCTGGCTGTTTAGTTTTTAATGGTCAGGAAAATGAGACTTTGCATAGAAAGATCCTGATAACGCACAGGGAATGATACTTGGCTGTGTAAATCAGTGTCTCTCCATAGAAGGCAATGGAGCTATGCTGATTTACTCCAGCTGAGGATCTGGCCCAGTTTTCATTAATGTGGATCCTGGCCTATGGATCTGTTTAGAATTCTTTGTAAAGCTGCTAATTCCCAGAAGCTCGTTTTCTGGTTGTTATTCATAAACTGTTGTTTTCCTGACATGCTGATGGAGCGATTGGTCAAAGTTTACATTTCTAATCTAACATAAATCTCAGTATCATCTCTGCATATTACCCGCATTTTTTTTTTAAATTTGCCAGTGAAAAGCTAACTGTATTATCTTAACAATTCCCTTGGAATACTAACATTTTGGAAAGCACAAGGGTCACATGACACTTTCAGGTCATTTCAGTTCATTCCAATAACTGGTTGATTTTTGTCTGTGTGTCAAAAGAGTGGATGTGGGTGTGTGGTGAACTATTGTCATTCATGAGTTCTATGGCCTCTTGTCATTCATGAGTTCTATGGCCTCTACTTCCAGGTGACCTGACATAACAGAAGAATACAACTCTTCAAATTCAGCAGCAGTATCTTTTCTGTGAACCATCTATCCCTTAATCTTTCTCTCTAACGAGTGTCTTCCAGAATCCATAGGTCCTCCCAGTCAAGTTAAATGAGTGGCACCAGAAATTTTGAATGGCAGATTTTTGAGAACTCTTTGTTTGTCACTATTTTCACTCAGGAAGTTCACTGCCATTTAAGTTAGACCAGAGATACAATGTCCCACTGATTTTTCTGGCCCATATTTTCAGTCTTTAGGGAAATAGTAAGAGGTTTACCTTCATAGGAACTGCAGTTGGGTTCTTATAATTATTATTTGCATTGCACTAGCACCTAGATCTCCCCCACCCACGATCGGGGTCTCATTATTCTTGACACTGCTCAAATACAAAGTGCCCCCAAGGGGCTTGCATTCTGATTAGACAAGACAGTTAAAAGGTGGGAGGGGAAACAGAGGCACAGAGATGAGAAGTCACTTGCATAAGGTAACAGAAAAGCTCACTTGCAGATCTAGGATTAGAATCTAGGTCTCCAGAATCTCATTCCAATGCCCTGATTACTAGACCATACAACAACACAGAATGGCCAAATGTTACTCTGCGTGTGATAGGATTACAGCTGGTAAGACCTGATTTCTATTTAACTGCTTTAGTACTAAAACTAGTGCTGCTTTAAATACTGCACATAGTTGGAATCTGAAGTCAGATCTTCTATAGTTGTCAGCAGTCTTGTCTGCAAGGAGGGTGAATGATCCACCTTTCAAAGTGGTTCCTCAGATCAACCCAATGCAGGTTTTATTCTGATCACGTTTGTTATTTTTCATGTTGGTAATAAATGCTATTTAGTAAATTATCAAATGGACTGGATTCTCCGACCTGCTGAATGAAGCTCAAAGAGAGCACCAACTGGTTGATTCTCCCTCCCTTGTCCCCTGCCCAGTGCATAGCTGTGTTATACAGACTGCTGGGCAGTATATTTTAGACTAAGACCTAAAATACTTTAGCCTAAGACCTAAAAAAAAATGTATTTTACTGTAACTCAATATAAATGCTCTGCCAGTTACAGTAAAATACATTTCTTTTCCCACAGTTCTCTGGCTTTGTCTGTGTATTTGTTACATATAAATAGGGATGTGCCGTTTATATTGCAGAATGTGGTGATGCTTGAGGGAATTAACAAGAAAAAGCATTCCTGCTGAAGAGAAGCACATGGATTCCCTGGCCAGAAGGGACCCACTGTGATCATCATCTGACCTCCTGTAAAACACAGGCCAGAGAACTTCCCAGAATAATTCCCAGAGCATATCTTTTACTAAAACATCCAGTATTGATTTTAAAATGGTCAGCAATGGATTATCTGTCTTTTCAAGGACAGGGCTGAACATTCTATGCATACCAAGGGACATGATTAAAAATATTGGACTTCGCTACAGACACGGAGGTGTTTTAGGAATCTACCACAAAATAATTGTTGTATTTGCAGCATTTCCTAGCTCGGAGCTAGGTAGTTAACTCTGATAGCAACAGGAGTTCTATCAGGAAAGTTTGTTTCTTTATTCCCTTGTCTTCTCCAGACTGGGTATTAACATACAGGCTCTTGGCAGGGCTGCAGTGATTGTCATTCAGAATTTACTTTTGAGCCAAAGGAGACTCAACATGAGGTCAAAACTTTGACCTCAACACTACAGTCTGAAAGAAATAATAAGCAAAATGCCATCTGCTGATCACATCAACCCCTCTGCCATTGTATAATTTCTAATTATCTGAAGTGCTTGTTGTTGAGTTTTTAACTGCACTGTGTATGCAACTAAGATGCTGAACATTAGGAATATGCGGTCCTGAAAACATTCTCTATTTCCTGATTCTGTCCATTGCTCTGGGCTGGATTGGCATCTCGCAATATACCATGAGCAGGAGTGCAGTCCCTCACTGCACCACCCCAGTAGTAAAGTAGGGATGAAATTGTAACCTCGGTTTCATAAAAGACACCCTAGCACTCTAACTGCTTAATTCCACACCTAATGGAGTCACTGGCAAAACTTCCATTGATTCCTGTGGTATAGGACCAAGCCCTAACTCAGAATTAAATGGTCAGGCTTACAGCATGTCTACACTTTGAGCAGGAGTAAAATCCAGCTTGAGGAACATACCTACATTATCTCTGATCCAGCTAGCAGGCTAAAAATAAAAATGTACTTTGGCGGCACAAACAGCTATCTGCCCAGCGTCTCGGATGGGATTGTATTTAGCTCACCAGCTCGATGAAAGGAGCAGCAGGATGGATAGCCTCTTCTGAGTAAAATCCCATTTGAGACCTTGGTGCGTACTTGCATGACTAGATCTTCATGCCATCATGGCTACACTTCTACTTTTAGTGTGCTAGCTCAGTCAGAGCTAACATGGGTATGTCAGAATTGACTCCTCCAGCTCGAAGTATAGACATTCCCCAAGAGTCAATTCAACCCCTGCTTCCCCTTTCTTCTATGGGGGAAGTAACCTGCACCAGCCCTTTTCCTGGTGCAGCTTGCTTCCCTCCTCGTGCCAACTCAGATACCTTGTCTGGAGAAGTGAGAGACAGAGCCAAGGGTTGACCTGCTCCCCAACCCTACCTGTCCTCCTGCACAGGGGAGTTAGCATCAGGCAGAGCTAGTCAGGACACTTTCAATTAAATATTTTGTCAAAATATGCTGTTTTGTCAAAGCTGAAATGTTTAGCAAAGATGTACTGATTTTTTATGAGAAAGTTTCTGAGGTCCAGTATGAACTGACGATTTCCAAAGGGGGGGGGGGAAACAAAGGGAAAAAAAATGAACTTTTTCCAATCCAAAAACAGATGTTTTGACTCTGTGATGAGGTGTTTGCCCCACACTTGCCTGGAAAGGGTTAATGCAGAGTGAGAAAGGGGTTAATTAATCCAACACGCCACAGCAGAAGCGAATCAGGTGACTAAGTAATTCCTTGACTGAGGGAGCCCAGCGGAGGACCAATGAGGTGGGCTGGGACTAGGAAGACAGGAAATTGGAAGCAGACAGAGGAAAGTCTGCAGTCACTCCTTGGGAAAAGAGAGGAGTGTTTGAAGGCTACAGGAACGGATAGCCTACAGTTACTCCCTGGGTGGGGGGAATTAGGAGGATGGCAAACCCAGAGATGGGGGAGTGCCAAATGGTAAGTCAAAGACTCATGGAAAGGCAGTAAGGCATTTGAGCTGGAATCTGGAGTAGAGGGTGGGCCTGGGTTCCCCTGCCAGCCATTGAGATAGTGAATGGGAAGACTGCCTGAGACTGCTAGGGAGAAACCCTTTGGTACCCCAGAAGGGGAAAACATGTGTAGTGACCTGGCCAGAGGACTGAGTCATGGAGAGACAGTAGCAGACTGTGGAGCAAGAAAGAGGCTGCCAACCCAGAGAGAGAGAGGCAAAGGATGGCATGCAACTGTGGAAAGGAGTGTTGACCTCACAAGCTAGAAGAAGGTTCCATCCTGATGGTGACTGGACCACCCCATCACAGACTCTATTTCATTTTTGCAAATTGCTAGAAAGGTTTTGTTTTTATTCCAGTGCAGAATGAAAACAAACTTCAAAAGTTGTTGTGAAACAGACTTGTCATTTTCTAAGCATATTTCCTTTATGCCATATCACAATTTGGCCTCATGTGTCTTTCAGTTGGACTCATGCCATTATCTTTTGTCATGCTGTCTCTTAGTAATTAGCTCTGGTGACTCCACAATATGGCACATCAAATTCACATTGTGCGTGCATTGTCACAGCCTCAATGTGTGGAATTTTTATAGTGAGGGTTCTTGGCTTCCCTTTGTCTTTATTGGTTTATACAGGAGTGCAAGATTCATGTACATATAATTGTGCTGACAGGGTTACTCATGAGTGACAGAAGGAAATGGAGCCACAAGTAGGGAAAGTGATCATCCCAGATGAATGTAAATAAATCTAAGATTTTGAGAAAGATACTGTGCAGGAGAGGCATAAATCAAGCATAAAGATGCTAGGCATTTTCAATTATTTTAGTCTGATCTACTTGAGCACCAGCATTCTCTGACAAGAATAGCAAGCCCTCGTTTTTGTTGATGCAGATATTTACACTGGTGAGTAGGCCTTGCTCATTGAAATACATGGGAAAACTCATATAGTAAAGGGTTCTTGAACTTCCTTTAAATTGTGTCCTCTCTCACTTGCACTCTGCTCTCTAATCTCTCCGGGGAGTTGACTAACATCAGGCTGTCTCCAGCAACCACCACTCTTTTTTTAAATAGGTTTGACAAAAAATGCAGGGCTAACAAATTTCAGTGGCCAGTGATCTCTTTAAGGTCAATATTTAGTGAACTGTCAAGGCTAGAAGCATCTAGCCTGGACAGCCTCATCTCTCCCATGTCATCCATGGGAGAGATGAGAATCCACTCTTTTCAGGGGTTCACAATGATGAGCTGTAGGGCCTTTAAACCAGAACAGCCTGACTTGTAGCTTGTTGCTGAAAACATTCAAATTTCCTAGCACCCATTCTTTTGGCATGTGAGAGCATGGTATTAAAGGCTCTGGGAGTGTGGTGAGAAAAAAATGTTGCCAAATAAATTTTTCAAATAAAATGATGTAGCTGTTCCTCAGAATTCAGCAATATTTACATAGTGAACACATGCAGAAACATGAGTTTTCAAATATGTTGACTTAAAAGCCATTCTGGTGGGAAAATAGTCCTATTCTGCTTGAAAATAGGCTTGCTTGCAAAGGAAAGTGGGCCTTTAATCCTCTCTGGAGTAATATAGTCTTCTCATATGCATGCTGTATTGCACCCAATGGTGCAGTTCTCATCTCGCCCATGGATGACACCACCTGCTTCTAGCCTTGACAAATTATTTATGCCACATCTTTTGCAGAAAGATTGTTTTAGCAACATTTTAAAGGTTTTTTTTTAAAGAAACTGCTAGTGTTCTGACAAAGGGAGAATAAAGTTATAATGAATACAATTCAGAAACTGATCAAAATTATCTCATGCAGCCTTCTGACAGATTTTGCAATTTGAAGGTCTAGCACCTGCCAGAACCAGTGCTGCAACTCCTGGAAAAACAGGGTCCTGATCCCCAGTGGAGTTGGTTACAAAAGTCAAAAAATAATTTCAATGAGATTTTTTTCCCATACAATTTTGAATTTCAATTTTTAAAACAATTAAACAAAATTGTCACTAAACTTTTGATTAGCTTTTTCAAACACCTCTAATCTGTATTGCTATAAACTAAGCATGGGAATGACTACATTGCCTAGGTCTCACCACCCCCAAACTTCTGCATGTCTGTGTATGTACCCAGAATCAATGCTAATTTTTGGATCCTTCTTTCCTGGATGGCCTTGGTAGCTGAGCTACTTTAAGAGAACTCAAACATTAGATCCAAATCTTGCAGCATAGGCCCCTTTCTAGGATAAAATCTTGGGGCTAGATCCTGGTCCCCATTCCATGCGCTTTGTGCTTCCAGGGTAGGTAGAAAGCTATCTTGACTAGCCAGCTAGGGATTCTCCCAGTACGGTTAGTGAGCAGGAGGGACGTGGGTCCCTAGGGATCTATGAAGTTAAAGCCAGGTTTTTCTGCATGACAGTAGAGAGTAATCTCTGGAAAGAAGTCCTCACAGATACTGGCTCAAAAGTCTCCTGTGACTTTTAAATACAGGATGAGAAAATCTAGTCCTATGAAATTGATGAATGAAAAGTACTAATCAAATGCTAAGTATTATCGTTGTAGCTTTGGCTTGTAGTGTAGCTAGTGAAAAGAAATTGGGGAGAATTCCACAATGTTTGAATCACAAAAAAATATACCCTTAGTATAGTATAATATAACACTATAGTAGTCATTTTACATTTCAATTCTGCACTGCCAATAAGTTCTGTAAACTATTAGATAATCAATGGTGGAGGGTTTCATCCTGTCCTTTGGGAACTCCCTCTGCGGAAAATCACTCTATGGACAAATTTAGAGCAATGAATTAGCCTCTCAAACAGGGAACAAATTGACTGGGATTAGCTTGAGGGTCAGTGCATGCCAAAACATTTTGCATCTCAGCAAGAATAAAAATCAGCTGTTGACCCAAGACCCTAATTAGGATTTGGCCTGTAGAACTTCCCCAGTCAAATTCAACACTAGCATGGGGAGTCCATCCTAATATGTATATATTGTAAAATCTTAAGTCTGCATATTCACATGTTTCACAAGGTATATATAGCTAAAATTACATCAGCGAGCAACATTATTGTTGCACAAAGGGAGGTGGAGGAAGCTATGTTTTAAAAGCTATGCAAGAGAGAAGTTAGATAATGACCCAGTTCTAGTTTTGACTAAGAACTTGAAAGCTGTTGGCTTTGTTTTAGATGTTTATGGCGGTTTTAATGGATATCAGGGTTAGTTCTGAGCAGATTGTAATGTAACTAATTTTTGTTGGGTGGCACAAACAGCCCTAGAAATAAGTCATTAAATAGCTGCAGTAAAAATACGATGTTACTTTTGCACCAGTTATAAAGCAGACATGAATAATTAATAAATATATTTTTTCTTTATACTTTTAGTCTTACTAGCATATGTTATATAATACATTTTAAGCACAAATATGTTATTTCTTTATGGATATACATAGTGCAAAATCATCAAAATTGGGGTTGGAGGATCATCTTTTCCATCTCCTCTCCACTAAAGAATTATTCCCCACAGTATATTTTCTCATGATTTGTTTAGTCTAGTCTAGTGTTAGATGTCTCTAGTGATGTCTTTTCCTTTAGGAGACTAATCTTCAGTCCAATAGATTGCACCAGTGAGAAACAACTTCTGATAGCTAAATTTTCCTTTTCTCAGTTTCATTTGATTATTCCTGGCGCTATCCCTACTTCAAAGGGAAAACTACTGTGCCTGAGGTTGGGGTGGGGAAAGTAATATCCCTGTGCTGTCATCCATTCTAGAGCACTTTCAGTCATATTTTCAACCCTAGGGGCAATAATTTTCTACTATGAGGATCAGCTCCCGTTGGTACACTGTAATATACTAGCAAAGACATAGGCACAGAATTTTTGTGCTGGAAGCAGGGATGCAGCACATTCTCTAGAGAATGTTCCCATTTGGGAGAGAGTCTATCAATTACTATTATTTATTTGTATTGCAGTAGTGCCTAATGACCTCAATGGAGCTTGGGACCCTATTATGCCAGGTGCTGTACAAATGCAAAGTAAGAGACCATTCCTGGTCCAATTAGTATTAATATGTATCACTTGTATTGCAATAGCAGCTCCAGTCATGAACCAAGACCCCATTGTATCAGGTGCTGTTCAAACGCAGAACAAAAAGGGTCCAGGCTCCAAATAGTTTACAATCTAAATAGATAAGACAGAGTGGGAAGGGAAACAGAGCACAAAGAAGTAAAATGGCCTGTCCATGATCACCCAGGATAGAACACAAGTTTCCGGATTCCTAGTCTTGTTCCCGAGGGCTGCTGCCTCCCAAAATTAACAGTAATAAAAATATAACTCTCCACATTTCCAGCTTTTCTATGCATCTGAGTTCTGGATTCTTAGTTATTTTTAACTGGTTTTTTCCATATTTACATACACCGAAACATCAGTAAATCATATGGAATAGGGGACATGAAAGTAATTGGGATAAATGAGCCTTTGGATTAGTGAGGGAGATTTTTTTTTTTTTTTTTTAATGTAAATGATGCATGTTGGGACCACAAGGGAGCTTCCCTGATTCATGCCAGCTGAGAATCTGGCTCCATAAGGTTGGGATAACTAAGATTTCACACTGTGGTTATAGATCACCAGAGTGAGTCACATCTAGGCCCCTCAACAGTCCTACAGTATGGGATTCAGAATATATTTAGCCCAATGAGAAAGAAAACCGAGAAAATAGCATCTTTGCATCAATCTCTCAGACATTCTAGTTTGATGGTCGAGAGGAAATATATATATGAAAACTCTAAATTTTTAAAATCGGCTCTCTCCTCCACACGGAAAACATTTATACTAGTAAATAATTAATTACTTCAGAGGTTCCTGGCAACTTTAATTACAAAAATCATGATTAAATTATATTTCATTTCCCAGTTAATACCAAAGAGTTAATCAAGGTCAAGCCATGTTTCAGTGAGTTTGGAAGGAAACTTGTCTCCTATTTGCTAGCTAACAGTTCTATGAAACGAAATCAATGGATATGTCTACACAGCAAAGCTGTGCATGGGCTAGTCTACCCATGCCAGCTAGCGCAGATAGCTATAGTAGAGAAGACAGTGTAGTGTGGGTTACAGTGTGGAAGTACAAGCTTGGGGTACATACTTGGCTCACTAGCCTATTCTGATGCCCACGCTACACTGTCTTCACTGCTACTGTTACCAACACTAGTTGGGTCCAGGCTAGCCCAAATAGGTTAGCTTTTTGCTATGAAGACATAATCAGTGTCAGTCAGTCAAATTCTCCTCAGTGACAGAAAGTAAAACTACAAGTGGCACCTAGTCAGAAATCAGCTCATTCATAGAAGTATGGGAGTCGGAGGAAGTGAATAGCAGAAGCCTCTATGCTTCCAGCACTTTCATTATGTACAGAAAGCTGTCACGTGATCATGAGCATTCTACTAGCTGGGCCATTGAGATGCTGCTGTTTGATACTTCCTGGAGCGTTTTGGTTTAACTGCTCAGCTGAAGGGATATTTTAATCTATATTTAATGTCTTGGGTCCCTGTCTATCCTTAGTACTTGGCATTTGCTGATGATGACTAAATCAGCGGTTCTCAACCATGGGTACATGTATCCCTGGGGGTATTCAGGTCTTCCAAGAGGCACATCAGCACAGCTAGATATTTGCCTAGTTTTACAACAGGCTACATAAAAACATTAGCGAAATCAGTACAAACTAAAATTTCATACAATGACTTCATTATATTGGTCTATATACTATAAACTGAAATGTAAGTACAATATTTATATTCCAATTGATTTATTTTATAATGATATGGTAAAAATGAGAAAGTAAGCAATTTTTCAGTAATAGTGCGCTGTGACACTTTTGTCTGATTTTGTAAGCAAGAAGTTTTTCAGTGAGCTGAAACTTGGGGTACAAAGACAAAATCAGATTCCTGAAAGGAGTACACTAGTTTGGAAAGGTTGAGAGCCACTGGACTAAATGACGTGGGGTAGAGGCAGGGCTGAATTAAGGCAATTTGGGTCTCTAGGCACAATGCACCATGCAAAGCTCCAACCCAGTGCTGTGGTCCTGCAGCTGAGTTGTCAACCCAGCTACACTTTGGTTGCAACAGGTTTCAGTGATTAACAAGACAGTTCACACCTCTTGAAGCTATTGTTTCAGGCTCTCTGCAGACTCAGACAGGTTATATTTGATCACACTTTGCATTCATCAGAGTTAGAAATATAATTTTTTTAAATTAAAAGTGAGAGTCTGATCTCATCATGTGATTCCAGGAACTGGGACTGGAGGCCTGGCTATACATTAATCCAGCCCTGGGTGGAGGCATTGATGGCTGAGAGGCTGGGACTCTGGGACAATTCTGAGGTGCTGATAGCACTACAGGAGTAATGATAGAAGCAAGGCAATGAGATTACTGGAGTAATCTCATGGTACCTTTGGGCTACCAAATTGCCACTGACCTATTTGTTAAGTAGCACAAGCTGTTTGTCTACTGGACATTTTAAGGCTTTTTTTTGGGGGGGGGTGTATGCTTCTCTTTACTCAGGTAAATAAACATATATAGGAGCTTCATGGTAGCATTCTCTGAAATGCTTCCAGTTCCACACGCAGAGCTGGAAAGACAGGCAGAAATGCAGAGACTTAGTGCATGGATGAGGCAATGGTGTAGGGAGGAGGCTTTTAGGTTTATTAGGAACTGGGGAACCTTTGGGGGAAAAGAGGAGCCTCTGCAGGAATGATGGGCTCCACCTAAACTAAAATGGAACCTGACTGCTGGCATATATCATTAAAAAGGTTGTAGAGGATTTTTTTTATACTAAGGCCTGGGGGAAAGCCAACAGGTGTGGATGAGCTTATGGTTCAGGCAGAGACATCCCTTAGGAATTAATTAACTAAAGGGGGAACTCTATGTCCTCATAAAGAGGATAGGAAAGAAGTTGGTAAAGCTCCAGGTAGGAGCTAGTGAGGAACAGTCAAACTCAAGAGTCCCGTTGAAATAGAATATGAGAAGGTAAGCAACTGAATATTGACAAAATGTTCATCCTTCTTAGTATTTAGACTTCTGGCATTTGAACTAGACTAGAGTACCTGGCATTAAATGAGGATATTGATGCAATCGGCATCATGGAAACTTGGTGGAAAGAGGCTAATCAATGGGATAAAGTAATACAAGGGTACAAAATATATAGTAACAACAGAGTTGGCACGTTGGTGGAGTGGCACTATATGTGAAAGAAATCCTAGTCAAATAAGGTAAAAATCTGAAATTACTCCAACTGTACCATAGAATCTCTATGTATAGAAGCTTGAACAATAAAAGTACAGCAGTAGGATTGTATTACCAACCACCTGACCAGGATGGTGACAGTGATTGTGAGATGTTCAGGGAGATTAGAGAGGTTACAAAGGCAGAAAACACAATAGGGGATTTCAACTATCCTCATATTGAATGGATATATGTCATCTCAGGAAGGGATGCAGAGATAAAATTTCTAGATACAATAAATAACTGCTTCTTGGAACAGCTTGTCCTGGGAGAGCCAGTTCTTGATTTAGTCCTAAGTGCACTAGAGGATCTGGTCCAAGAGGTGAATATAGCTGAACTGGTCAGTAATAGTAACCATAATGTAATTAAATTTAACATCCTTGTGAGGGAGGGGGGAAAATCCCAAGGAAACCCACCACAGAAGCATTTAACTTCAAAAATGAGAACTACATAAAAATGAGGAAGCTAATTAAACAGCAATTAAAAGGAACAGTCACAAGAGTGAAATGCCTGCGAACTGTATGGAGACTATTTAAAAATACCATAACAGAAACTCAAACTAAATATATACGCCGGCCTTAAAAAAAAACAAAAACAAAAAAAGGGAGGAGCAAAAAATGCTATGATGGCTATACAGCAGAGTAAAAGAGGTGGTTAGACACACAGATTTCCTTTAAAAAAATGAAAGTCATGTGAGGAGTCATTTTCCTAGTGAGGAAAATAGAAAAAAGCATAAACTCTGTCACTTTAAGTGTAAAAGTATAATAAGACTGGCCAAGAAAGTATTGAAGAGCAACTAGCTAAAGACACAAACTATAACAGCAAAAAAAAATTAAGTACATCAGAGGCAGGAAGCCTGCCAATTAGTGGAATCACTGGACAATTGAGGTGATAAAGGAGCACTCAAGAAGACAAAGCTGTTGTGGAGAAGCTAAATGAATTCTTTGCAGTGGTCTTCACTGCAGAGGATGTGGGGGAGATCCCCACATGCAAGATACTCTGAGGAACTGTCCCAGATTGAGGCATCAATATAAAAGGTTTTGGAACAAATTGATAAGGATTAAGTCACCAGGACTAGATGGTATTCACCCAAGAGTTGTGAAGGAACTCAGATATGAAGTTGCAGAACTACTAATTCTAGTACATAACCTGTTTCTTAAATTGGCCTCTGTACCAGATGACTGAAGCTAATGTAATGCCAATTTTTAAGAGGGGCTACAGAGGCAATCCTGGAAATTACAGACCAGTACACCTAACTTCAGTATGAGGTAAACTGGCTGAACAGAGTGAAGAACAGACCAGAATTATCAGACATAGATAAGCAGGATAAGTTCAGGAAGAGACAACAAGCCTTTTTATAAAAGGAAACCATGCCTCAGCAATTTATTAAATTTCCTTGAGGGTGTCAACAAGCATGTGGACAAAGGTGATCCAGTCAATATAGTATCAGAGGGGTAGCCGTGTTAGTCTGCATCTGTAAAAAGCAACAGAGGGTCCTGTGGCACCTTTAAGATTAACAGAAGTATTGGAGCACAAGCTTTCGTGGGTGAATGCCCACTGCATCAGACGCATCTGACAAAGTCCCCAGAGAAGTTCTGAAGGTAGCAGAGATCTTGTGGCCATTAGTTCTAGTCAGGACAATGCTGTTAAGGGGTGACATCCTCCTGCTTTGGCTGTAGGACCCTCTGAGGGGATCATGGCTGCTGCGATTAAAACTACTTTAGTGACTTTCATTGTGATGGATAATCACATTATTCAACTTCTGCTCTGTGTGATACTGGTGTAAATTTTGAGTAATTCAAAGCAGATTTACACTGGCATAACGGAGAGAAGAATTTAGCACATGGACAAAAGCAGATTTAGATCCTGGAATTTTGTCTTTGGAAACACCACTGGTATAATATAACAAAGCCTGGACTTTCTGTAAGACCCATTATATCATAAAATCTGAAATTGATTATCTGAGCTCAGTTTCTTCTGTCATCGTTAAAGGAAATGCTATGTTAACGCAAATTGGTAAATGGAAAATCATAGGAGATCCAGGAGTCTCCATATCCTACATGACAAAAAGGGAATGGTGGCAGGGGCAAATGTACAATTTGGGATTTAACCTCAACACTATCTGCAATTATTTACATACAATAATTATCAGATGTGCTCAAGCAACACAACTGCAGAACTGGGAAGGGGGATGCAGAACTTTGGCTCACAATTATAGAAACAGGAGTCAGGAGGCTGGATCCAGAGTTACGGCATTTGGATTCTGAACTGCTCTAACATACAAAGATGTCCAGATCCAGAATATGGGTTCAAGCCCATTTGCACTCTGCATACATGACTATGAAGGATATCAACTAGATCATCTGTTATAAAGTCACCTCTGAACTGCATTGCTGTCCCAGTGCCAATTGTCAGAAGAACTGAGTGTCTCTTGACCACTGTAAAGAAAAGTGGCAACTTTTCCCCTTCAGCTTTCTGCCGTATTCAACTGTAAGTGCCTCACATGTCAGAAGGATTCATTCCAGATCACATTTCTGATATCATATCAATCTTTGGTGCTAGACTAATGCTGCACTTTAAATAACTGAGCTTTATCAAAATGTATATCTGTGGTACAAGAGGCAATTCATAATTAAAGACATGATTCCCCATCAAGAATTCCTTGCTTCAGTTCAGGCTTCATTGTTATGTTTCATACCCTAACAAACACATCCTCATTTCCTTATTTTCCTGATTGTTTTGCTTGCCATTTCCATAGTTGCTGTGACTTGTAGTTGGACTTGTTACTAATGTTGAATTTTACTTGTTTTTTAACTTTTCATCGCAGCCTGGACCGTAAGGGTTATTAATATTCTCTTTTCCAGCTCAAGGAGAGGATTTCATGGCAGCTGAACAATGGTGCTTTGATTTAAATGGCTCTTATTTTCAGCTCCCATTGGGATCTATTTTGCATTTTCTGTTGGTTATTATATTGCTGACACCTTTATTGGCTGTTCTTTTTGCTCCATATCATTGTTTTAAAAATCCATGCCAGCTCAAGTTTCCAGCACTGGCACTCCGGTTTGTTCACTTTTAGAAGGGCTTGTGAGAAAATGTATAATGTAAAGAAGTCTATTTCCGCCTTCAGAATTTTTGTTTCAAGTTTTCATGGCTCTTCCTACTAAGCTGTCCTATAGCAATTAATTTTCTCTATTTGTGCTGTAGGTCTTGCCTTTGAATGTGTTCTCCTTTATGACATCAATTCCCACTCACTCATTTTGTGTATATCTTCCTGAGTCCACCAACAAATCTGGGGGGTGGATTCATGGATAATTCCAACATATAACTACAACCAGTACAGTTATTGCACTGAGTTCAGCCATTATCAGGGCCAGTTTAGTGCATAGGCCCTATACATCCATTCCTAGGCCCCCAACTTCTGGAGTCCCATGGTGTGATCTTAGATTTCATTTATTTTCAATATTTCTAGGCCTCATGGTTGCAAAGACAAGCTTGAAAATGTGGCCCAAGTGTAACTGATGCCTCTGAGTCTACAGAGAGCCTGAAACAATAGTTCCCAAACAAGTGGACAGCTCTGTTCATCTTAACTCTAAAAGTTGCTGCCACCTCCAAGCAGGGGTGAGACCTAGCATGGGAGTGAAGCTATAGGAGCCTCATGTGGATTGTGCCTAGACCCCCAGATTGCTTCAATTGCCTTGGTTATTATAGCTGTAGTTGAGATGTAACTTCATGCAAGCCATTGGTGTTACATTGGTGTAAAACCAGTGTAAGTGATGGGAATAATACCATTAAAATATTCTGGCTTGCATACATGAGGCCATTTTTAAGCTTCTGTGCTAATACTGTCTCAACTGCTACCACTGATCAGCCCTCAAACTGTGTTCACTGCCCACCCTATCCAGAAATTTATTTTGTTTCAACTTACTCTGTTTGCTGCAGACACAGTATCTACTGTAAATTCATTGACTTAGCTAGCAAAAATATTTGTTATGTTTCTGTAGAAATGCAGGGGCCGGATACTCCTCTCCATCACAGCCAGATTCAAAACAGGCCCTTGAACCTCGCTCTTCCATATCCCAGGTGAGTACTCTAGCATTGGGCTATCAAGTCTCTCTCTCTCCCCCAATTATATTTAATTATTTATACAAGGTGGAATAGTTCCAAGCGGGGGGAGGGAGAGAGAGTGTGTGTGACTGACTGGATAGCCCAGAGATTATGGCCCTCATTGCAAACCTTGACATTTTCACTGAAATAGAATTCCTGTTTTCCCGCCATACCTACTGGAATTTGCCATTTTGGCTTTAAGCATTTAAACTTAAACGCTTAGAAACTAAACAAACACAAATGACACAGCAGTATCCAATCTCCATTGAACATGGTCAAAATACAGTAGTCCAGACTTCATGTTACTTTTATTTTGGACTAAAGCATTAGTCAGTGAATTATTAGACATCCCACTGTATAATGAGAACTTTTTATTACACATGTGAATGAAGCTAGTTTCTACAAGGGAAACATGGTGTTTGCTCAGAAAACTTTCATTATTTCTGCCCATTTAATTCACATGATCAAAATACCGCTATTTAGAGAGAGATTTTTCATAGCTTAGGCGGAAAATTACCCAAAGAGTAGCCTGTAAAAACAGTACACACAGTAAAATGCATAATGGCAAGCACATTGCTGGGCCAAGGGACATACAGCATGTCACCAAATACCAGCTCAGTAATGATGGAAATTATAATGGATGGCCTCTTTGCATTTACAGAGCTGAGCCAGAGAGGCAGTACTTAATTTTAACCATCACAGCACAGTTGCAAAAATTCTCATGAAAGTAATATCTAGTTCAGTTCACTATAAACCAGCTAATGTGTCTGAAGTGAAGATTCATTTTGAATTACCTCCCTACATGATAAGAGGTTTGTTTAGCTCTCTGCATGCTTTGCGTACCTCTTCTAACCATTTCCTGCTGGAAAATATGAAATAGGTATGGGCTAGAGGATAAAGATGAAAAATTTCCTTAAAGGAGCTTAAAATCTTGATCCCCTTCTAATGTTTCCCATGCACGTCCTCTTCCATTAGCCCTCCCATATATGTACTTGTGTGACTGGACAAGCCAGGGGAGGAGAACCAAGTAATTGATCATTCTCCCATTCCTCCTATTTCAAAGGTGTAGGCCCTCCAACCCATACAGCAGAGGTGTGGTGCAGTGTTTTGAGGACAGACCTGGGAATCAAGAACTCCCAAAATTTAATCCCAGCTCTGACCACAAGAGCCAACTCCTTATAATTATTTAGGCACATAACTCCCATTGATTTTACTGGGAGTGAGCCACCTAAACACCTTTGAGGACCTAAAGCTGAGTGACTTGCCACAGATCTCTCCATCTCAGTCTCTCTGAAAGGTGGGTTTCCTATTCATTTACCTTCCTCTGAATCGACGAAGTCCAAGTAAATGAGCTTCATGAATGTTTGCTGCATTGGTGTGTGTGTGTGTGTGTGTATATATATATATATATACACACACACAGGGCCGGCTCTAGGTTTTTTTGCCGCCCCAAGCAAAAAAATGTTTGGCTCCCCCCCACCACACCCTCACCCCCTGCCGCCCCAACCCTGGGCTCTCCCCCCAACCCCACCCGCACCGCCTGCCGCACCAGCGCTGCGCTTCCCCCCCACCAGCGCTGACTCTGCCTGTTCCCCCCTCGCCTCCAGCCAGTCCAGCGCTGGCAGGGTCGGGGTAAGCAGCGGGGCACCTGGGCCACGCCTCAGCCCAGGGTCCCTCCAGCCGGGGCTCCCGCCTCCAGGACCGTCCGGAACCGGGGAGGACAGAGCTGGGGGACCACCCCGGCAGGGGGCTGAGGAGCTGGGGCAGGGAGGGAGCGGAGCCCCGGAGAGCAGGACGCGGGCCTCGCACGGCAGCGCCCCGCCCTCTATGGCCCCGCTCCTGCTGCTGCTCCTGGCCGCCCTGCCGCAGTCCCTGGGCAGCTCTGGCTGCTTCGCCCAGCCCCGGCTGTGGCGCGGGGGGGCAGCCGCCCTGCGGCACCTGCAGGCAGCTCTGTGTGCCCCGAGGGGTGGGCCCCAGCCCAAGTGAATTATAACCCTATATATATATAATAGGGTTATAATTCATCCCCCTCAGTGGCTACTATTGTTCCCTATTATCTAAGATTGTGGCATCTGCTTGGCAACATTCACTGTACATAGTTTTCCATTCACTGAATCTGCCTAAATATGGATCCCATTTCTCCATTCCTTGCTCATGCTGCCCTATTCATTGGCAGAGTGGAGCCCACCTTTTTAGCATGGAGAGGGAGAGAAAAAAATATTTTAAAAAGCTATGCTAATTTATCAGATTTGATTTACCTTCAGGATTTCATTAATTGGCTTGATTTCCAGTAGTGCCTGTGCCTCTCTCTTCTGCAGGGGAACCATAGGGTATCCAGAGTACATAGAGCCTAATGGGGACCCTGCACAAAGTGGTGGATTTTATCCTTAATTTCTATTAAAAGTAATTGTTTTCAGGTTGTCAGAGACATATAACCAAGTTATCTAATCAGCTTCTTTTTTCCTTGTGCTGTCTCAAACCATGTGCTACTGCTTAGTTTGAAGTCCTCCAGGAAGGTATCTCATAGTTTCCTTAATAAGCAAGACAGGCATTTAATCTAGTCCTCTGTGAGATGACTGGAATAGCAATATTTAGGACAGGCACCTGTGGCCTCACTGAGCTGTGAAATGAATCAGGCATGGATAGCAGCTTTTCTATCATCCTGTGTGAGTCAAAAATACTCAGTCCCACATCGTGCTGACAGTCGTAATTTATTCTTTTCGAGTTTGGGAGAAAAGGGTCACTGAGCAGTTAGCATTCTATTAGGAATTATAACACAGCCGCCAAATATTCAGAGTACAGAATATTAAACTTCCCGTTCCAGATGCTGCATCTGCAGACAGAGAGAAAAAGAAACTTTGAAGTTTAACCTTTAGGGAATTGAGAAAGTTGTTTCCATATCACTGCTCTTTTATAACAGCTGCTGGAAAAATGCAATTCTATCTTACATTTTAGTACTTCAGTACCATATGTCATCCTGCTAATTCCTTCAAACAGCAGTGGCTGGAATTCACAACTGTATTTAGAGTGAATAATTCAGCCAATCTATTTAAAGTGGGTTTGATCAAAATTAGCCATATGTTAATGATAACTACTATGGGGTGTTTTAATGAGTTTGCCTTTCTGAAACTCAAAGGCCTGGCTCTCTTTTTTTTTTTTAACCTTAACAAATTTAAAAATTTGATTCCCAGAGTTTCCTCTCCTATTATCTGTGGCTGTGTGATATTTTAATAGCTCTTTTTATTTTGTAAGGCCTGGTATTAGAAGTTGCTAAATGAAGGGGAAATAAGACTACTGCACTGAGAGAATAGTGAGGTTAAGAAAAGGTGGATTTCATGATATGATTATGGATCCCAGAAACACAGAAAATGAATCTCCAATCAAGAGACGCTGCAATTGCAAGGGAATAATAAGAAACCAAGAAGAAGAAGAAGAAGAAAAAAAAGTTACTGTTAACTGAAATCAATTGAAGCCACTGAGAATGCTAAAAAGGCACTACCGGAAATTAAGCTAATTAAAGATGTCCTGAAGGTAAATACATTTTGATAAATTAGCATAGCTTTCTACAAAAAAATTGCCAAACAAGTACAGTCATAGGGTGATTGTGGTCAGAGAAGAAAATTAGCACCAGCAAAACACACACATTTACAAGTGTTACAATTCAAACTGCTATGAACTGTGGTGGAAATGGGATACAGTGAATACTATTATGATAGCTTTCTTTTTCAAACAGTATATGCAAATCAATTGTATTGCCTTGAACACTAGGTATTATATTTATACTACTGCACTTTGATTACCCAGAGTAGAAACTGATCTTTTTTTGGCTCAGCTGAAAAGTGTAATATATTCCTACATTGCGTCACTTTCAGTGGTCGCTTAATACAGAATGAATCTCTGCTGATTAGGGCCTGATCTAAAGCCCGATGAAATCTATGGAAAGATTCCCACTGAAGACCCTTTGAAGTCAGAGTGAGAGATAATAGCTCAGAAATAGCTTCCTACTAGTTTAAGCGTTCAACTTTTATATTTTAACATATACTTGCCTAGCAGGATTGCCATTTGCAATATCAGCAGAAAGGTCAAGGACTTCATGGGCATGAAGAGTGAATTACCCTTTCACCAGCAGAGGTGGCCTTTCCAAAGGCCTGATCTTGTTTGCAATGAAATAAATGGAAAATTTGCCAATGATTTCACTAGGAGCAGAATTATCAACAGGCCAGGCCTGAAGTAGTGCAGAGAAACTTGCACTTGTGACTGGCTTGTTCTGCAGATAAATATGAGACTTCAACTCTGTCCATCCAGTAATTTTCAAGATGAAATAAAGACTTTAAACAGGGGATAGACTGCCAAAGAGTGCTACACAATGGTTGCAGTGACAGGAAGACCCATGAGCTGAAAAGTGTATCAAACTTGCACAAAGGGCTGGGATTCCTACTGCTCCCTCTCTTGTTTAAGTTTGGACTCAGTCCACAGGAGCCTCTATTTACGTATGCTTTGGGACTACATTCAAACATTAGTCACTTCAATCATATCTGTGTTCACTAGTTTCAATCCTAACACAATTCACTTGGTGCAAACAGTACCTTTCTTACTCAGTAGCTATTCGTACCTTGTTCAGAGGGAAGATTTAAAATAGAGTCCTGCTACCCACTTTTATCTGTACTAGTTATAAATAGGTCCATTTGGTGATGCTAAAGTTAATAATGAGCTACCAAGGGAGGAGTAATAGACTTCTAATCTTGTGAACTTCACCAGCAACTAGCTGGGGGGAGAAATAGTTAATGAGCTGATTAATGGTCCAAGAAGAAGGGTTAAAAGATGGGCACACTCTACTGATTTCTAAGAACATTTAATTAAAATCAATTACTTAACTCCCTTGTAAACAGAGTAGATCAATCTGAGTTGCAGTCAATATTCTCCCTGACTGTGCAATGAAAGAAAAAGAAAGATGGTGATCTCAATGGCTTCCTGAAGCCTTAAGATTGGATACATCAGATCATCTTTAATCGCAGATATAAGAAAATAAAAGCAAGGCAAAAACTAAATCTTAAACAGTAAAGAGATACATTCATTACACAGGAAAAGGCTTCACTTTACTTATCACAAGAAGAGGAGAATTATGTTACTTAAAATTTGGTCAACTGTCTACCTACATTTTACAGCATTAATTGGTTACTTTGCTATATGTGGGGAGGGATAGCTCAGTGGATTGAGCATTTGGCTTACTAAACCCAGGGTTGTGAGTTCAATCCTTAAGGGGGCCGTTTGGGGGGAGGGGGCAGAGGGATAGCTCAGTGGTTTGAGCATTGGCCTGCTAAACCCAGCATTGTGAATCATTGAGTGGGCCTTTTAGGGAACTGGGGATTGGTCCTGCTGTGAGCAGGGGGTTGGACTAGATGACCTCCAGAGGTCCCTTCCAACCCTGATATTCTATGATTCTATAAGAGGTTCCCTTCCCCCACCACCCACTATAAATAAGGTCTATTTTAAATAGATCGTTAAAAGCAGGACTACTGATTCCATTGATAGATTATGGAGCAAGTACTAAAGTACATCACGTATGCAATTTCACTTAGATTTTGATTTATGTGGCTGAGTTAGAGTCTGAACCAAAGCCCAATAAAGGCAACGGAAAAATTCCCATCTATTTAAACGAGTTTTGGATCAGACCCAACACAATTAGACTTACATATACCACATTAATAGCTGAAGTGCATGATAGGGTTCCTCAAAACAGAACCTACAGAGCCAAAGAATGCTGCTTAGTGAAACTCTCTCCAGATAAAGAGCACCCTAAATACGGCCCCACAGCACTGGGCCTTGAGGTTTCCTTTTGGATTTGGGTGAATACCAATTTTTTCTGCAAAATTTAACACTTCCTTTAAAAAAAAATCTTTTAGCCCCCTTCTGGCCTATACGCAGAGATATCATCATCATCATCATATTCCCATTATGCCTCTGGTGTTTAGGGCAGCGACAAAGCTTCTCCACTCCTGTCTGTTTCTAGCAAGTCTTTCAGTTGTTCCCCAGCCATGCCCCAGGTTTTTCAGCTTGGCTTCCACAGCTCTTCACCATGTTGTTTTCGGTGGCCTCGTTTTCGCTTGCCTTCAGGAGTCCATCTTATTGCTACTCTGGTGATGGAATCAGTTTCCATCCAAAGCACATGGCCAATCGATCTCCAGTGCCACCTGGTAATGATGGTGCTCATATCCTCTTGGCTGCACTATGTGAATAGGTCTTGGTTTGAGATTATTCTGGGCCAAAAGATATGGAGGATTTTTCTGAGGCAGGTTGTATGGAATTAAGACAGTTCGGACATGTCATACTTTTCTCATTCCCCAGCTTTCTGCACTATAAAGTAATGTTGAAAGTACGTAGCTCTGATAAACCTTGAGTTTGGTTTTGGTGTTGTATTTAGATGATTTCCAGACTGTATATGAGCTCCTGAAGGTGTTCCTGGCTTTATTGATTTTGTTCTGGATGTCCTGGTTTGTTCCACCATCCTGGCTGCCCAAGTATGTGAATGTTTCTACATTGGTGAGAACACAATACTCTAGGAGGACGGATAGCTCAGTGGTTTGAGCATTGGCCTACTAAACCCCAGGTTGTGAGTTCAATCCTTAAGGGGGCCATTTAGGGATCTGGGGCAAATATCTGTCTGGGAATTGGTCCTGCTTTGAGTAGGGGGTTGGACTAGTTGATCTCCTGAGGTCCCTTCTAACTCTGATATTCTATGAGTGTGGTACTGCAGATGGTGAGGCAATATTAACAATCATAATAGCTGTCTTATTGCAATTGATTTTCAGCCCAATTTGCTGGCTGAATGTGTTGAGTCAAGTTGTTTTTTCTTGTATATGGTGTTGGGTATGTGATAGGAGAGCAAGATCATCTGTGAAGTCCAGGTCTTCAAACGATGAGAAGGATGTTCATTGAATGCCTCTTGGCATATCTTTTGTTGTACACCACATTATCCAGTCAATGGCAATGTTGAAGAGGATTGCAGAGATGACACACCCCTGACGTACTCCTGTTTTGACTTCAAAACAGAGTTCACTGTAATCAACACTGCATGTAAAGTTGAACTAAAAGCTTGAGATAATGTTGATTATATGGAAAGGGATTCCATATGCCCACAGAATGTGCCATACGCTGCTCCTGTGAATACTATCAAAAGCCTTCTCAAAGTCTATGAAGTTTATGTAGAACTGCTGTTGCTATTCTAAGCATTGTTCAATTATGTTTCATAGAGTGAAGATCTGGTCTGTGCATCTACACCCTTTCTGAAAACTGACTTGCTCTTTTCTGAGAACGCTATCAACTGCCTCTGATATACGCTGGACTATGATCTTACACAATACTTTGCTTGGCACAGATAAAAGTGTGATACCACACCAGTTATTACAATCCCTGAGAGTTCCTTTTTTTGGTATTTTCACTATAACCCCATTGGTCCACTCATCTGGTACTTTTTCCCTTTCCCAGACTGATGTAAATAGAGGGGCCAGGATAAATGTTGCTAACTCAGGATTTACCTTGAACAATTCTGCATTCAAGTTATCCTTACCAGAAGCTTTCCCATTTTTTAAGGATCTGATGGCTTCCTTAGGTAGGGTGTCTGTGTTGATATCAAGATCTTCTTCTGCCTCCTGGATGTTTGCTTCCTCTGTAGGTGGCTCTCTGTTCAGCAATTCTTTGAAATGCTCTGTCCAGCGCATTTCTTGTTCTTTTTCTGTTGTTAATAGGTGGCCTTGTTTGTCCCTGATGAGAGTGTTTGTTGATGTCTGCCATTTACCACTGATAAGCCACGTCATTTTGTAGATGGTTCCTTGTTCACCATGAGCAGCTGCATCCTCTGCTCGTGTTGCCAGATTATCACTATAATGTTGTTTATCTGCTCTCAAAAGGTGTTTAATCTCCCAGTGTGCCTTGCTACGCTGCTCATGGTATTTGTCCTTTAGCTTCTGAGATTTCGTGTCTAAAACTTTTTTCTTCAGGGCTCGTCTAGTTTCTATGGCATTCCATGTGCTGGGTATAATCCACTCCTTCCTTCTCTTCTGCCTGTAGCCTAGACAGGCTTCACTGCTCTGTTTATAAATTGCTGTTACTTTGTCCCACTTCTTGTTGATCTCATTTTCATTTCCCTCCTCTTCATCAAAGTCTGCAAGTGCCTGAAGCCTATTCCTTAACTACAGAATGAAGGCAAGCTTTCTGTATTTCTGGGGACTTTAGCTTGTCAATGTCATAACATCTCTGTCCCTTGTTTGGTGGACCCACACTTCTCAGTTTTAGCTTGATGGAGGCTGTCACAAGGTGGTGGTCACTGCCAACATCTGCACCTGTTCTCACTTTCACATCTGTCAGTGAGCGTCGCCATTTGCCATTCATCATCATGTGGTCAATCTGGTTCTTATCTCTGCCATTTGGAGAACACAATGTCAGCTTGTGGATTTCACAATGTTGGAAGAGGGTTCCACCAATGACTAGGTCAGAGGTCGGCAACGTTTCAGAAGTGGTGTGCCGAATCTTCATTTATTCACTCTAATTTAAGGTTTCACGTGCCAGTAATATATTTTAATATCAGGGGGTAGCCGTGTTAGTCTGTATCTACAAAAACAACAAGGAGTCTGGTGGCACCATGCAAGGCACTAAATTTAGCCGTATGGAGTGGAAATCCATCAATCTCGACAAAAAACTTGCACAGATACAGACAGACATCATCTTCCTCTCCAAATGCAAACAGATGGACATCATACCAAAAGGACTGAAGGTAAAAAATCCATTGCAATCAACAGGTTAGTCTTTAAGGTGCCACCAGACTCCTTGTTGTTTTAATATATTTTAATGTTTTTAGAAAGTCTCTTTCTATAAGTCTATAATATATAACTAAACTATTGTTGTATGTAAAGTAAATAAGGTTTCAAAATGTTTAAGAAGCTTCATTTAAAATTAAATTAAAATGCAGAGCCCCCCCCCGGACTGGTGGCCAGGACCCGGGCAGTGTGAGTGCCACTGAAAATCAGCTCATGTGCCGCCTTCGGCACATATGCCATAGGTTGCCTACCCCTGGACTAGGTCATTCATATTATAGAACTCAACAAGCCTCTCTCCGTTTTCATTCATAGTGCCGCACCTATGTCTTCCCATTGCTCTGTCATTGTTTGTGTTGTCCTTACCGACCTTGGCATTCAGGTCTCTCATGACAACAGTTAGGTCATGGCATGATGCTCTCTCTAACTCCGCCTGCAGTGTAAGGTGGAATTTGTCCTTTACTTCTTCACCACTGTCATTTGTCAGAGCATAGCACTGAATCAGGGTGATATTATTGTATTTCCCTTTCAGTCTAGCTCTCATAAGTCTGCTGCTGATGGATTTCCATTCAAGCAGGGAATGCTCCACTCCCTTTTTCAAAAGGATGGCAACACCCTCAGGGTGTTGTCCACCATCCCATCCAGAAAACAGCAAAGTTTCTCCCAAGTCTGTTGTTAATCTTCCTGATCCTGTCCATCTGCTCTCGCTGATGCCCAGGATGTGTAAGCTGTAGTGTCTCATCTCTGCTGTAACCTGAGCTAGCTTCCCTGTTTTGTACATTGTCCCTATGTTCCAAAAAACAACTTTGTTTTTTGTCTTGGGGTTGAGCACTTCAGTCTTTATGCCAGTGGCTTCCTTTTGGCTTTCACCACTGGCAGTCATATGGGTCATTGACTCCTGAAGGCCATCACACACAGTAATGGTCGATTTCTCCGTCGCTGTTTCTGTAACATATTTTGTTTTTTATGGGACTGGGTTGTTAACCTTGTGCCTAACTCCCAACCTGGAGGACCAGGGTGTCTGTTTTGTCTGGCCTGTCCCCCACAGACCAGTTCGGCATGGTTGAACCTACCAGGAGCAAAAAGCCCTTGCCGACACAGACTCTGGGGATCTCTCATTTGTTGCCAGTCAGCCAGTTCAGGATTCTTCCCCACACTATATTCTTGAGTCCCTCATGTATTCTAATTTTAAACCAGTCAAGTGGCACTTTTACCACATCTCTTGGGAGACTCTTCTACAGTCACAGGCCTCACTGTAACAAAGCATTTTCCTACCTGGACCTTGAGAACTCATTTTCCCCTTTATTTTCACAAACTATGTGTGCTGTATTTGCAACAAGATTTTAAAACCTTGACATCTGAGAGGATTGCACTTAGTTTTGATTGCACAAAATTGGTCTCATTTTTTTTAAAGCCTATACAGTTTTGCTTAAAAAAATCTAATTTTGTTTAGAATAAAAAATAGCCTATCGACTCATAAATGGTCCTGGAAAAGCTGACATTACAAAATACGTTTTTTTTTACTTACATGCCCCCTGTTACCATAATAAGAGATTTTGCCATCTTTACTGTACTTATTTATTCTCACAACACAAAATAGGGACATTCTCTTATCCCCATTTTATAGACAGGGACTGAGGCACAAAGGGACAATTTCAAAGGTATTAAGGTTCCTTCAGATACTTGTGGTTGAAGGGAATTTCCCCCCATGATATGGCCTATTTCATTTGATAAAAGGCAAGAATATCTCATCCAATACACCCACAGGGGAGTAAAGGGGCTCATTCCCCTACACTGGCCACCCATATCATGAGTAGAAGCACAAGGGAAGAGTAACCTCTGTGGGGCTGTTATGCCTGCCTGTCCAGGCAGGCAGAGGCACTAAAAGGATTTGGTACTAAACTTCCAAGAGACCAGCCATGCTGCAGGGAAGCAATCCACACCAGGTGTATGGCTGGCACAGACTACTGACACATTGCTACAAGAAGGGAATCAGAGACCAGCTATTGGGTCTCTAAATCACAATACATTTCCTTTTCTGTTCTGGGGCAGTGCAACTACACTGCACCCCTTACGGATGGCCCAACTGAGCCCCAGGTGACTTCCTGTAATTCACATGGATCTTTCCAGCACATTGGTGTTCAAGAACTTCAGGGATCGCAGAGAAAAGGTGAGTTTCTTTCTCACTTGATTCATGACTGTCCGAGACAAAGATAAACTTCCCTTCCCCCATCCAGCTCACCAGACAGATGAGGAGAAACCAACTGCAGGGAGGAAAGACATATTATTCAGACTTTATTATTGAAAAGCAAGCAGAAGGCGAGGTGGATCATTTAATACATACTAGAATGAAACACACCAAGTACAGGAGCAGGCTGTAATCCAACTGGCTGTGGTTGGTTAGCTATAGTGTAGCCCATGAAAGCTTATGCTCTAATAAATTTGTTAGTCTCTAAGGTGCCACAAGTACTCCTGTTCTTTTTGCGGATACAGACTAACACAGCTGCTACTCTGAAACCTGTCATTGGGGGCACTGTACAGTTTAGTGTTCTTTTGATGTCTATTAAAAATGGAACGATGTAAAAAGTATGGTAAGGGTGCTGGGAAAGTTACAGCTTATAGTAGAACTCCTACTGTAGGAAGAACCTTAACATTTAACTGGGAGTAGTCCTGCTTCAGTATCTCCAGTATCTCCTTTGTGGCTGAACTCAGTCTGTCTAGCACCAAGGATTAACTTGAGAGGTGTATTGAGAGCAGGGTCGTTACCTGAGCAACATGCCTGCATTCAGCAGTAAGAGGGTATAATATACCAGGTAGTGGAGAGAGCAAGTATTACCAGCTGCTATTTTCCCACACCTTGTTGGATGAGAATGCCACATCTGGGGCCAGAGACTCAGGTTTATTAATTCACCTCTTTATTTGCACTAATAGCATGCCTTGCAATTAGTGCAATTATTATTAAAGTGAGAAACAACAGACATTTAGAAAAAGTCAATGGCCAGTTACCTTCTCCTGGGGGGTAGGTGGGTCACAATACATTTCTCTTACTGTATTCTGTCCACCTCTTAATCTCCCACATATTATATACATCCAAAGTACATATTCATTAGTTCTCTTCCACTCAACATTAAGAATTGTTTCTTGTGCAACTCATACAATATGCATGAGTAAACTTTAATTGCCAGGACTGTTGCAGTCCTTGCTATTTTCATATTTTCTCTTTTCTAATATTGAATGCTTGACCAGGCCATTGTTACCCTTTACCTGATATTAGGGACTTGTTTTTCTTTAATTGCTTTTTCCCTAATTGCCTTTTGGCCTCACCTTATCAGTCGTCTTCTTGACATCATGCCGAGTAAGATGGTTGCTGCCTCCACCCATTACCCCACTGCAAGAAGGTGCTGGTTACTGAACTATTTCTGAAGGTTTGCATTCGCCATTGCAGTTTTGGATATGCACTTATAATTATTTAATAATACTGAATTAACCCCACCACTAGGTGACACGGCTAAGACTTGCACAAACAAATATGGTAATTTAACAGGGTCCAAGAGAGCTATTGAGTGGTTTCTTGTACAGAACATTCAAAAAAATGAGTAATTAGCGATCATTATAAAACATTGCCAGAGCTGAGTGATTATGTTTTGGGGCAGGGAAGAGGTGGTGTCCCACTGGAAGAGTTCTGTGTCAACTTCAGAAACAGAGCTGAAAAGTAAGCCAAGCACAACTATAATCAGACTGCTCAAGAAGTGTTTGTGTGTGTGTGGCTGTGTGTCTCTGTGTGTGTACGCACACATGTGTGCATGGTGGATGTATGTGTGCCTGTGCAGCCAGACAATACTGAGTATTGGTAGGGAACCGGGAATTTTAGGCATTTGTGAATAAATCCTTTTCTCATGGAAGTCAGTCTCCATTGCTCCAAGGCTACTTTAATGAATATTGCATATTTCAAGGTTGTATGAAAGGTTATATGAAGGCAGCAATAACTCAAGTCTTGTGTATTATGTCAGACTGAGTCTGTTTAAAGGCATGCAAATTGATTATTGTTTAGTTTTACTTTCTTAGAGGTAATCCCAGCCCTTTACCCCACCAGAAATGGTGCAATCCCAGGAGTATTTGGGGAGTCTGTGCAGGGGTCCCCACCCCGGTGCACCACAGATCACTGCTCCATTGAGAATCCGAGACTCCAAGCATGAAGGAGCTTTTGGGAGTGTGATAGGACAGGCCAAGGGAGTGGGGATGGTGGGTCACCGATTGTGTGGATCTACCAGCCAATCCTTCCCTTACCCAACATATAGAGGCCCTACGGAATTTTGACACCCGTATTCTGCAGCATTAAACATGGAGGGGCATGGCCTATGGGGAGCATTCCTTCCCACCAGGGACTCCGATGGAGATCTTCAAAGCACAACCAGATATGTATGCTGAGGTTAGGATTTTGCCCTGGTACATATTCTGTTCATTCAGCGGGTGTAAATTGGTATCATTTCATTGACTGCCCTGGTGCTACACCAAATTACACCAAATTACTGTTTCTTAACTTAGGTTTGATTGCTGGTTGTTAAATGACAGTTGGATAATGTCTATGAGCCCAGGAAGAAAGGAGGGGTAGACTGCCCCTTGTGTGACCTACATGTGGGTGGAGCAGAACTCCAGTCCCCCCTGAGTCCACACAGTGTTCTAAAGATGGTGGAAAGGAGGTAGAGCGATAACTTTTCCCAGCCTTCCCTTTCCCAACTATTGGAACTGACCATTGGCATGGGAGGTGGAGTGAGAATTTTGCATGGCAGGAAGAGGAATAGTAGTGTACACGCTCACCTTGCACACTGGGGAGCATTCAGGTTCCCTGATGCAGAATGCCTCCTAGTGGTCCCTGTGCGGCAGTGCATCTCTGCCCCTTGCTATGTGCAATTTGAAGCATCTACCCCCAAAGGGTCAAAACAATAAAAATGAGTCTGGGTGGGCTCATTTTGTTTTCATTTGCACTGTTGGTATTTTGTCCATCCAATTTCTTCCTCTTTTCCCTGTGGAAAGAGATTCAATTTCTCCTTGTCCCACTGCCCAAAGTGAGACAAATCACCTAGCCCACTCACACTTGACTTTCAGTGGCCAGGTCTGTAATTACTCCTTCCATTTTCTTCCCTCGCTGCTTTGGAGGGGGAGTTTGTATCATTTTATTTGAATGGCTGAAGCGTCAATACTCCCTCCCCTGCCGTGCCCCTGCATTTTCAGTGTAAAAACAAAACAGAATCAAAAAGAGTCAAATGAGGAAATAAAAAGTGGCCCAGAGCCTGATACCACATTTCACACACAAACACTAGACCTGGACATTTTTCTTACTAACAGAGGTTGAAAGTGAAATGTAAAAACTGTGACTCAGTCTCCATAGCTGACCTTAAGCATGTTTCAGTCCCAGCATCACCACCTTGGCGTGAACCTACTATAGCATTAATTAATGACAAGTGCAACTGTAGTGAACCCACTGCCAATGGCAACAGCACAATTGCACGTTGATACATCTCTTTTCCCACTGGGTCCATCACAAGTTATTAGCTTTGTCCACACAAATTACAGTGGTGCCACAATTTCAAAGGAACAGGTGGGCTGACTGGGAGTCAGGTAGCTTGGGAAGCCATCCACTCAGGGAAGCTGGGTAGCCAGAAATCCGGGCAGCCGAGCAGCCCTCCAAGTAAGTTTCTGTCAAAAGTTTTGACAGAATTGACACATTCCAGCAAAATGTTTCCAGTCCATCAAAATTAGCATTTTTCTGATGGAAAACTGTTCTACTACTGCACTACTTCCTGGATCAGTGTTGCTCCAGCAGCAATTTCTTCTACTCCGGATTCTGTTGTGCTAGAACAATGCCAAGGAAAGTAAGTCTTTTGCTGACTGGAGGTGCCAGAGACACTGATATATTCCTAGGTGTGCACAAAAGGTTTGGTGAAAAAGTTTCAGTGATATTGGTATCATAAACGACAGTGCCTGATAGTAAAATAATATGACTTGCTCTAAAAAAGATGCAGTCCAATATTTGGTATCTGTGTTTACAACCTTTTATTCTCAGGAACTTTGCTTGGCATGAGGGCATAAATTCAGGAATTAGAATTTCAAAGCTCTGATCTCTTAATCCAGCATTAATTCACATCCGTTTTTGACAGTAACCACTGTGATCCATTTCCCAGTGGATATATATGGTTGCTATCTTCACAATACGTAAATCTTTTAAGCTGCAGCAATTATGATTGGACATACCCTTTCAATATGAACAGATACATTCTTATCTTGAAGCCAAAACCATATTGTACAAACGGCTCATTGAAAACACATTCCAGCTTTAGATGCTCTTCATTTTATCTGACACTAATGTATGCATGAATTCAATGTTTTCCATACTGAGGCACAGCAGTCCTTGCTTCCTTTACTTTTCCGAGATAACCTGTTGCTATTGCAGAATATAAACACAGAGCCTGAATCTGCATAAATCAAGAAAGACTCCATTAATGTCAAATGGTGTACAGTCAATGTGGAAGGAGAACAAGGCCTACAGTGTATTGTCAGACACTACACCAAGAGTCCAAGTTGCATTCTTATCTTTGCAACTTCAGGTTAATGGCTATGCTTTCTGAGACATACCTAATTTCTATCACAGCCGGCCTCTTTTATAACCTACTCTCTTGAGACTAAAGGGCTGATCCAAAGCCCTCTGAAGTCAAACTGGACTCGAAACTGACTGCCACTCATTGCAGACTAGATCTAGACTAGAGTTTAACCTAACTTGCATTCCAGAGCACAGTTGAGTGCAGTCTACATGTAGGTGCAACAGTCAAGCACTCCCTGCTGTACACTGGACAAGGACTTGCAGGAGATTGGATGGTTTAGGAATCTGGCTTACAATGGAAGCATAAGGGATCGGGGCATAAACAATCCAGCCTGTGACAGCTGGGCTGAGGTCTGCCCACCAGGGACATGAATCACCAGGCAGTAGATGGAGAAATCACAAAGCCTGATCCAGTAAACAAGAGTCAGAGTCTGAGTCAGAAGATCAGAGGCAGTATCAGGTTAGAATCAAGAGGCAGGAATCAGGATCAAAGTCAGGCTGGAGTCAGAGACTGGAGATCAGGAGACAAGGCAAAGTCTGGCATTACAGCAGGCCAAAGTCTATGTAGCTGCCCAGACACCTTTGTGGGACAAACTGTGGGGCTAAGTAGGGGGCACTTGGCCAATCAGAGGGCCACAGAGTACTGTCACTCTGGGTCTCTTGGGCGGTACTTCCTGTGAATTCTACTCTCCACATTGCTCCCTTGCTGTGCCTCTACATGACTTCCTAGTGGCACTCTGGGACTATCAACCACCCCAGGCTCTACAAACTCAGGTTCTAGTCCTTGGGGTCATACAGGAAGTCACCAAAAGTCATTACTAACTTCTGGATATTTGGTAGCCAGTGTAAAATAATTCAGCAGTCTTGGGCCAGCTGCTAGTGGACAGGCTTCTATATGACAAAACCTATAATCAAAGCTGGCATTATTTGGTTGGTTGGCCAGGAGAGAGACCAAAGGTTGGATGAATATAGAAACTGAACTACCTATCCTCTAGAGATGGTTCTTTTAGTGTAGATGTAACCCATGCTAACGCAGTGTGACCCTCAGTCTCCCTCTGATGGCTAGATCATGTGTAGGAGTTTATGAACAAGGTTGGTCAGAAAATAAGGGGATTTTTCTCAGTAAACCTTTGACTTTTTGATGGAATATCAAAAACTGAAATATTCTGGCCATAATCCAAAATATTTTGATTCAAAATGGCACTTCTGTGCCTCATAAAAGTTATAGTTTCAGTACCTTATGCGCCCATTCACCTTTGTAGACTGGGTTCTCAACCTCTCCTATGAAGCATTACTTTCTACCCCTGTTGATGGTGGAAGGGGGTGCATCATAGTAGTCCCTGGTCATAGTGCATCATGGGAGATGTAGTCTTGCCAAACAGCCCAGCTGATAGACAAGAATCGAAGCATCAGACACCTGACCTATAATGCACAGAAGACACTGTGGTGCCATTTTGAATTGAAATGTTTCATTCTTTGGCCCAAACTGAAAAACTTTCTGATTTTCAGGCATTCTAGGTGTGTGGGTTTTTTGTGTTTGTTTTTGGGAAAATACTGAAATTTTCCACTGGAAGCAAACATTAGTGGCAAAACATTTGTTTAGTTGAAAAAACAATTTTCCATCACTAAACAATTTTGACAGAAAAATTTCAACCAGTGCCATTTATGAATTTGTTATTGGCTTCAAGCTAGCATGCCAGTGTCCTTAGTTCCAGCAGTAACGTCTCATGCTTTTAGATTGAGGTGGCATGGGTTCCATCCTGACAAATGACCACCCAAGATTACTAAGGTTATAAAAAATATTTGCAGAGAAGTATGGGACTCTCTGGCATTTTATGGGTATAGAGGATTTGAGTACCCAGTCTAGTCAATCCAGTACCATTCCTGCTCCAAATGGAACTACATTTGAAAACAAAAATCCACTCTGTTTACTCCATAATTTAAAAGCTTAAAGTTTCATATTTTATTAGGGAGCATCTTAAGAACCAATATGGAAGTCTGTTATTTAATATGCTGGTCATAATAAACTGTTAAGCTAATGTTAATTTAAAAACTGGTGCAAAAACAATTTGTTACCCTTTGACTAATGTCATAAATCTGTCCGCTATTAACGAAATGAAACACTTCACATACACTAGGCAGTAGAAAATTATGTGAGTATTACAGTGAAGTGGAGAATAGGAGATAGTATCAATCTTACTAATATTAACCATTATATAATACACTTTTCCGCATCCCTCTCCCCCACCCCTACAGCACAAATGCTGTAAGATTTTTGTGGGCAGAAAATAAATAAATCTGCTGTGTTTACTTTTTGTAGAAAAAATGTACTGAGCTCAATTCTCCTCTCACTTACACTTGTGCAACCTCACGGATGTCAGCTGAGTTAATCCTGATTTACACCAGTGTGAGTGAAAGGAGAACCAAGCTCATTATCCTGAAGATGCTTCAGCTCTGTCTGTGAGAGAATTCACAGTTCAGACAGCAGTGGAAGATTTACTGCTGCTGCAGATCAGCCTTTAAAAACTTACGAAAACCTTTGTTGTGATTTGTTGTTTTTAATGTGGACATTTTTAAAGTTTGTAGGTGGAACGCTTACCATGAATTATCTGGAGAAAATACACAAAGAATAGAGAACTGCACATGTCTTACCTTCCACTTACAGTGGGTCTCCAGAGAGTTTTGACAACACACATACAAAACGGCCCTGATTAACCCCTAACGCCTGCCTTAATTTTCACTTCAGTGGCAATGGACTCTATGTTCTGTTGTACCCCCACGGAAGAAAAGAGCCACAAGAATGATTTAAGGCTTAAAGAACATGCCTTATAGTGATAGACTCAAGGAGCTCAACCTATTTAGCTAAATAAAAACAATGTTGGGGGGTGACTTGGTTACAGTCTATATGTACCTACATGGGGAACAAATATTTAATAATGGGCTCGTCAGTCTAGCAGAAAAGGTATATCAAAATCCAATGGCTGAAAATTAAGGATAGATAAATTAAGATCGGAAGGCATAAAGTTTTAATGGTGAGAGTAATTAGCCATATGGAACAATTTACCAAGGGTCATGGCAGCTTCTCCATCCCTGACATTTTTAAAATCAAGCTTGGACGTTTTTCTGAAAGATCTGCTCTAGGAATTATTATAGGGAAGTTCTATGGCCTGTGCTATATAGCAGGTCAGACTAGATGATCACAATGGCCCCTTCTGGTCTTAGAATCTGTGAATAGCTATGAATAGCTGAGCCATGGGAATGCTTTAGCCACCATCTTTCCTACCATTGGCCCATCTGAAACACGCCCCCTGAACCAGGAGCAGCTACAGAGGTGGCATTTAGCAGACTAAGCAAGCTCTGCACTTGTCAGTGAATCTCTTTACCCTGAGGGTTTTCCTGACGTCCCTTATGATTGATCATGACAGGGAAAAGAAGCTTCAGGGTAATAATAGGCCTAATGCAGCAAGGTGACGTGTAAGTCACATGCTTGGTATTAATGGAGCACCTGAGGTCAAAGTCTAGATAGTAGCTGTGCTTTTATTTGACATAGATTTATTGTTTGCTATCCACACTGAACATAAACTAAGATTCAGAAATAAATCTTTGTCCATACTTCCAAAACGAGTGAAGAGCTTTTAAAACATTAATCGCTTTTTAGATTATAAAATATATTTATATATCCTACCCAGAATGGATTATGTTACTCTGTGATGCACCAGGCCTAACAAATACACATCTTTGCCATGGTGAATTGTCTAGCTCAGTGGGTTGGACAGTGCTGACAACAAACCCATTATTGTTTAGTTACTCCATACAAGTAGTTGAACTGAATGCTCAGCATATTTAACAGAGATAATACACACTTATGATATTTAAATGTACCTATAAATCAAGTTATAGCTGCATTTATCTATCTTGTCTTCTGAAGGGCAGGCAAGTAATATAAACCAAGCTTAAAGGGCTTCTCTAAAACAAAAAGATCAAAAGAGGGGTTAACAAGACTCAGACACTACAGAGATGGGCAGCAGTATAAAACCATAAAGACAGATTCCTTCCTGGATACTTTATTTCCATCATGTTATGGTGCTTAGCACATCTGTCATCCTGCTAAGGCTAGATTAGTAATCCAAAGTGAGGAAAACAAAAACATACACTTGTGGCACCTTAGAGACTAACAAATTTATTTGAGCATAAGCTTTTGTGGGCTACCGCCCACTTCTTCAGATGCATAAAATGGAACATATATTGAGGAGATATATATACACATACAGAGAGCATGAAAAGGTGGGAGTTGAGAGGCCAATTAAGAGAAAAAAACTTTTGAAATGATAATCAAGATAGCCCAGTACAGACAGTTTGATAAGAAGTGTGAGAGTACTTACATGGAGAGATAGATTCAATGTTTGTAATGGCTCAGCCATTCCCAGTCTCTATTTAAGCCTAAATTGATGGTATCTAATTTGCATATCAATTCAAGCTCAGCAGTTTCTCGTTGGAATCTGTTTTTGAAGCTTTTTTGTTGCAAAATTGCCACCCGCAGGTCTGTCACTGAATGACCAGACAGGTTAAAGTGTTCTCCTACTGGTTTTTGAATATTATGATTCCTGATGTCAGATTTGTGTCCATTAATTCTTTTGCGTAGAGACTGTCCAGTTTGGCCAATGTACATGGCAGAGGGGCATTGCTGGCACATGATGACATATATCACATTGGTAGATGTGCAGGTGAACAAGCCCCTGATGATATGGCTGATGTGATTAGGTCCTATGATGATGTCACTTGAATAGATATGTGGGCAGAGTTGGCTTCGGGCTTTGTTGCAAGGATAGGTTCCTGGATCAGTGGTTTTGTTCATTAAGCATAGGCTTAATTCTGCTTCATTGAAGTCAGGCATTTTATCATGGACTTCAGAGGAATCAGACTTAGGCCAACCCTGAACACTTTTGAAAATCCCACCCTTAAAATGATGTGAGATCAATTTAAAAAACAAACAAACACAAGTAACATTTTCTAGCCTTCAGATTTCATGATTCAATATCCTGGAGAATGAAAAAATAAGAATGAAAAAACACTGATTGTGTGTGGTGGAGATAAGTTTGACATCCAAATAACACGTATTTCCCAGTAAAAAGTGATTTCATTCTATAGTTCATGGACTGCACATGGATGGTCAGCACAGTCCTCCTCTTTGGTAGTCCACAGAATGAAAGTTTTGAGAACCAAGCAGTGAGGCTCTGGGAGAATTGGGAGAGGATCACATGTACTTTGAAACATTCAGTAGGCACCATACTTCTAAGACAGTGGTTCTCAAATTCTTTCAAAGAAAACATTGTAAGAGTGTCAAGTATCAGGGGGTAGCCGTGTTAGTCTGTATCTACAAAAACAACAAGGAGTCTGGTGGCACCTTAAAGACTAACAGATTTATTTGGGCATAAATCCACTTGTGAAGTAACTCCCTGCTCTCCATGTGTCAGTATATAATGCCTGCATCTGTAACTTTCACTCTATGCATCCGAAGAAGTGAGGTTTTTACTCACGAAAGCTTATGCCCAAATAAATCTGTTAGTCTTTAAGGTGCCACCAGACTCCTTGTTATTGTAAGAGTGAGATCTCCAGATTGACCAATTCCCGCAGAGCTCCAGTAATTCATTCCCACTATCAGAGAGGACTCTACTGGCTATTCATTTGAAATAGAGCAACATTTTTGGTAGGTAAAATGTTCACACAAATTGGAATTTGGACAGGAAAGAGGAGCTAACACCATTATTCTTACCACAGGGCATTTAATAACCACAAGTGGTCAGGACCACGGTTTGGTTTTCTATCTCCTATGAAAGACAGCACCTTCAGTAAGACCCCTGTAACAAATGTGTGACACACCGGAGCGCTGAGAAAATACTGGTCTTTATATCCCAGCAAAGATGGTGATTACAAAAGATTAATACCCCAGTTACATGGCAAGGGTCATTATCCACTGACTGAAGTGGCTGCTGTTAACAGCAAAAGCTGGTTGGAAAATACTAAATATTTTTCACAAAAAAATGTTGTCAACAATTCAAAAATGTTCTAGTTACAGCAATGCCCCCTAATCTTTTGCTTTGTAGCATTGATACACAACTATAGCTATGCAAAATTCTACATTTTTCTCCCAGGAAATTTCCCAGGAAAGTTTTTCACCTTTTTATTTCCAATTTCCCAAATTTGCCTTTATTTGCAATTTTGACAAAATGGCTATTTCTACTTGAAAGCAAACAACCTTTTAAATTGTCATATGCTTTTGATGCTAATGTCACTTTTAGTAGAAAATTGATTCATTTTAATTTCCAAAGGTTCCATTCAGTTTATTTGCAGTTTTGCATTCAATTATGAATATTTTACACATCTCTATTCTGGTTACTCAGTCACCAGCAACACTTTCAGTAGAAACTGGCTTTTCCCTGGAGATTTCTGATCCAAATACTAAATCTGTCCCCATGGTGCTAAGTTTATAAGATCTGAGGCTAGAACAGCCAGAAGCTGCATGGCTGCAACCCAAATAGCTCTTTTCCTGAGCTAACCCTCTTTGCTAAAAAAAAAAGAGAAGAAAAGAAAAGAAACGATTAAGCACTTTGATAATAAAGCTTTCCAGATAGTATTCTGACATTTCACAACGGTTTCTAAATGCCTAATGCAAAACATATCTTGGGAATTGAATCGAGAAAATATTTTCATTCCAAGCATGCTGAGACTGGAAAACAGAGTAGCTGCTGCTAAAACTTACATATATATGGTCTGATGAATAAGCTGACACTTTGTCAGTTTTCAGTTGTTTATTTTCCCCCTAAAATGTTCATGATGCTGTCAGGCACAGCTGCAGCACATTCACTGGGCCTGATTCTGAGCTCAAATTCTACCCAATCTATGCCAGGCTAGCTACAGTGACTTCAATAGACACCAAGGTAAGTGAGATCCGAATCTGGACCATTACTTTACTATTAAGTCTGTCAATTAAATACCCCTTATCAGTGCCTTTGAAAATTTGAAATACCAGAGCAGCAGTGTATTATGTTTGTTCTATACATCAAAAATATACTGAAATACATAAATCTTAATTTAATGTTATCTGTTTTATGGCCATATCAAGCTTAGGCCCAGATCAACGAAGGTATTTAGGTGCCTAACACCCATTGGTTTCCTTTGAGGATCTGGGTCTCAGATGTTAGGGCAGATCTGCACTTAAAAATTTTACTGGCATAACTATGGGCTGATCTACACTACTGCTTAAGTTAATGTAACTTACATCACTCAGGGTACACCTACACTACCCACCGGATAGCAATCGATCTATCGTGGATCGATTTATCACGTGTAGTGTAGACGCGATAAATCAATCCCCGATTGCTCTCCCGTCAACTGCTGAACTCCAGCTCAGCGAGAGGTGGAAGCAAAGTCGACGGGGGAGCTGCAGCAATCGACCCCGTGCCGTGAGGATGCAAGGTAAGTCGAACTAAGATACGTCGACTTCAGCTACGCTATTCTTGTAGCTGAAGTTGCGTATCTTAGGTCAATCCCGCCGCCCCAGTGTAGATCAGGCCTCAGGGGTGTGAAAAAGACACTCCTTTAAGTGACATAAGTTACATCAACCTAAGCACTGTTCACACCAGCACTACGTCTTCCCCAGACAAGCTACAGCAGTGCAGCTGCATCGGTGTAGCTGCACCAATGTAGCACTTTAGTGTAGATTTGCCCTATGCCAATAAAGTGACAACACAGTTATGCTGTAAGAGCCATAGCGTAGATTCAGTTATACCAGCATAAGACATATTATACTGCTATAGTTCATTTCGGTTCCCAAACTAGAAGAAGATATTAGCCCTCTTATATTGGTATAACTGCATCTACATGAGGGTGGTTTTGGGACACAATTAAAGCAACAAAACTTTGAAGTATAGACAAAGCTTTATATTTGGTAGAGGAGTATGGCAATTGGTGAGCTTTCTTATGCTAATGAAAAGGAATGGGTTTCAGAGGATTGCTGTTTCTCCAAATAACCTTAATTGTATGCAGTTTAGCCTGTAAATTATTATTTTAACACCGGAAATGTTGAACTTTAATCTCCAGTTATTATCTGTTTGCATTATTCAAGCAACTAGCACTGCAAATAGCACCATTGTACCAAGAGACTCTACACGGGTTATGAATTAGAGTGTGATCTATCTAGAAGAGAGATTCAGATCTCCATCCTTCTCTTTGCTTTAGTTGTTGGCTTGTGACTACCAAGACAGTTATTTTTTATTTTCCGTGATCCATTATTTGAGGATTGCTTTGGCAAAGAGGTGAATCTTGCAATGCACCATGAATCCAGTGAATGTCGGACTCATCCTGTCCTTCTGTTGGAAGGAATTCCAGAGACTTGGGTTTGCTATTGAGAAGGCCAAGAGATTTCAAAGGCCTGATACTCAAGTCACACAGACAAACAAAGTGAGAGCAGAAGCCAGCACAATCCACACTCACTCCTAGAACCACTCACTGGAATAGGGTAACCAGATGTCCCAATTTTACAGGAACAGTCCCAATATTCAGGGCTTTGTTTTATATAGGCATCTATTACCCCCACCCCCATCCTGATTTTTCACACCTGCTGTTGGGTCACCGTATGCTGGAACTATAAATTCTAGAAGCCATTGAGTGGATTCGGGGAGTGGCAGCCAGATCTAACAACCCAAGCACAGAGGCAATGATGGAGGATAGCCACCTAGGACCCCCTGTAGAGCTTTGGAAGGCCTGTTGGTTTTGAGGGGGAGAGCTGAAGTAAGGTGGAGTCTAATTTCCTTTCCAACCCCCAGAAGTAGATATTGGCCTTTTACATATTTTAGATCTGGTTAGATCTGGTTAGATCTAAAATGCTGACAAAGACAGATCTGGCATACTGGATCTGAACACTCCAAAGATCCAGAGTTTGGGTTTCAAACCCATCCCTAATATGTAAAAATAAGATGGACCATTAAACATTTTCAGATTCAAGTAATGAGCACATGACATCTGTTTAAATGTCATAGATAACCATGCTCCTCACCTACTGCCATCTCAATTTAAGCCAGTGCATCTCAACCTTTTCCATACCCTGACCCAATCTGACACCAGAAAAATTAGTTTTTGGACCTTTCTCATACCTACCCATAAACAAAAGGGCAAATGGTTGCAACTCCAAAGTTGAGAACCCATGATTTAAACTATACCTCTTGATACTCCCCTTAACATACTTGGGACCTGATCCAAAGCCTATTGAAATCAATGGAAAGACTTCCATTGATTTCAGTGACCACTAGAACATGCCTCTGGTCATCACGCCATTGTGTTTCGCTTGACAACCTGCAGAGGCATGACTCACCTATCCAACATACAGTCTGATGTCATTCTCCATTCCCATATTTAATTTTACATTTCCAATATCAGAGATGGATGGAGATTTCTCTTCCAACGGCTGATGTGCATGCCCCTGCTTTGACAGAAGTGATGATAGTGGGAGTCGGGGGCACTGAAGACTTCCCAGAACTGAGCTCTTTGCTTAGGGTTATTTATGTATTTGACGTTCCTCTGCATTTCCTGGTGGCGGGCATGGTTTGAAGGATAAGTGCTGCAGGAAATACAATCCAATGAGATTCCAGACCAACCCAGAAGCAGTAAATATAAAAAGCCTTAAAGGAAAGCCTATTCTTATGAGATTTTTCCAGCCCAGTATCTAGACCAAATAGATTCAGTTCAGATAAGTATTTCAGTAGTTATTTAGATGACTTAGTTAATGTCTGCACTGCACTTTGAAGATGAAAAGTGTATACACAGGATGCAGTGAACATAATGGCCTAATTCTGCTCTCAGTGTCTACTAGGAATAATTATACCAGGATAAATGAGAACGGAATTTGGCTAAGTGTATGTACATTTAGTAAAGCTTTGTGGTCTCTTAGATTCTACAGTAATAAAAATACTAATCTGAATAAATAATAATATATGATAATGTATGAGATTCACTTAATAATCTGAAAGAAATCTGGATAAAATATATCTATGGTATACACCGAAGGGTATTAGTCCATAGACAAAGAATAGCTACAGGCTTCAAACCACATTTAGGTGTAAGGGGTATTTCACTTGTATTTGTTAAGGGAACAATACTGCATAGTACCGTCATAAATAATCTGGAAAATTTAGGTTAATGTACAGTAATTAGTACATTAATCTAATCTGATAATGATACCGAATTATGAGGGATTGTAAATAAAGTGGGAAGATAGTGTAAAATTGCAGAAGGACCTGAAAAAGTTTAGAAAATTGTGCAAGACCAATTGGATGAAAGTCAGCATGAATTAAATGTAAAGAAAACAATATCAAGCAAACAAGATGGGACAAACTTGGCTGGAGATCAGCATTGCTGTATGTTATTGCTGAATCAGAGTGGCATTTTTAGTACCCTATCCAACATTAGGGGAGAAAGAATAGATATGCAAATATGCCTTCCCTAAGGATTACAACATAATAACTAGAAATATGTTTACCTGTTACACTTGAAGTTTTTCTGCTGTTGTAGAACACGTATTCACCAAATTGGGATTCGCTTCACTCCTCTTATATGTCACATAATTATTTTAATTGATCCAAGAAGCACACTGCAGAGAGGAGAGAAATTAATGGCCACATTTGCACTAGAGAAAAGTAACAAAAAATTACCGTCATACCTGGTTAAATATTTGCATTGACTGACTTTATTTTGAATGTCATTGCAACGTGTTCATTGATTTGACATAAAAAATGGTGCTCAGTGATTCTAACTTCATATTATCCTTGCTTCATTAGAATACCGTATTTTCATTAAGAAGGTTGGGATCATTGGCTTCAGACCTACTGTGTGGATTTGAACCGTTCTACCTAATGCATGGCCATATTTTAGGGTAATGATACATAATAAATGTTTGATATCCCAACGACATCTATTATTATAAGTTACTAGGTTACCTCAGAGACTTTTAATAAATTATATATACTATGTGTGTAAAAATTACTTTAAAAGAATGTCTGCAACCTAAATAACAAACATTCAAATGTTAGGAAAAGCCAGATTTATGGTTGTCCACGCAACCTTAGGTTCTGCCATTTTATGCATCCATCCCGTACATAGAAAAAAAAGTGTGTGATCATGTAATAAAAGAGTGTATCATAATGTACATGCACAAGGGGGTGAATTAAGATTGCACTGCCAACTGAAAATCTGGCATTTCCTATCTTTTTAGTACTTGACTTTGGAACCTAAATAATGTTCTTTTAAGGTAATGTTTTGTGTGTATTTGTCCTCGGGTGTGTGATGGTGGTTGTGTTGTTTTGGGAAAAGATTATATTCCCAATTATTTATTTGCAGCTGTAACCACCACCTCACCCACATTGTGAACCTTTAGCAGGGTTTGAATCCTGAACCTTCAGCATTGTAGTACAGACAGATACTACTTGAACTTCAGGGCTAACAATATTAGTTGTCAGTGGAAGTGATGGGGATAGGTTGTTGGATCCAGGTTTTAGATCCAGAGAGTGGCTGTGGGGAAGTAGCCTGGATTGGCGGTCTCTTGTTCCCATCCCCCAAGCTGGGGAAGTGCCTACCTTATGTTTTGACTGAGGTACTAGCTGTTAATGCTATGTGGGTGGGAAGGGCCACCAATTTACAGAGGTGCATCCTGCTACAGCTGCTATAGCAGCTCTTTAGTGTTCCCGAGGCAGTGTGTGCTGCTGATGATAATTTGGTGGTAGCCTGAGCCCAGGATCAGAATGTTCAGTGATTTTCTCATGCTGCCAAAAATTCTTCCAAGGACTGCAAAAGTGAGAGACAGGAAAGCAATTTTTGACAATTTATGTCTCAGTCAAATCTGAATGGAATTACATGGGACAAAGAAAATGTGCTTCTCAAACCTGAGGGGTACCTCCTTCTGGACGTCAAAGGTCTGCTGCAAACAATGGAGGTGTTGCAAAGAAAAGATGCAAGAAGCCTTTATAATGGAACACGTCAAGCAACCTAAATAGAGGGGTTTACCCTGAAACTCTGAAATCTCCCAGCTCCCCCTATAATACCCTTCTATAGTTAACTATATACAAAATAATATTAGGCAAAAGAACTATAGTTTTTAGACCTGATCCGAAGCTTGCTGAAATAAATAGACTCCCATTTTTTATTTTCCTCCAGGAGCCATGTGCAATCTGTAAAGCCCTGTTGTGATGGGGTATACCAGGCCCTTTGAGGCCCCCTGCTGGAGGCCCTGTATTCTTATCACACCCTGCCCTAGGAAAAGGAGCAGTCCTCCAGGCCTGCCTAGAAAGGCTACAGGGAAGCAGCTAATCAGAGCTCTCAGCGGGCTCAGTTAAAAGGAACTACAGGACCTGGGCGGATCAGTTGCTGGCTGGGACCAAAAAGGTGAAGAAGGATTAAATGGGAGGCTGCGGAGATAGCCTGGTCAAGTAGGGATAGGACTATGAAACTTCCTAGGCACAGAAGCCTGGGAGAAAGAACCCTGACTAAAATGGGGCAGAGACAGTTACCAGTGCTCCAGACAAAGAGGCCTGAGAGAAGACTCTCAGAAATCAGGACAATGAGAAACTCTCCAGGAAAGGCGGCCTGGGTAACAGCCTGCTTAAACAGAGAACAGACAGAGAACCCAAGAAGGTGGTGAACAGTGTGGGAAGTAGCTCAAGGAATGCAGCAATAGCACCTAGTAAAGAAAGCAGCACATGGCTGCTACTTTTTGGGACCCAGAGTAGTAGGCTGGCCCAGGTCCTCCCACCAGCCACTGGTGGAGTGGCCAGAGCCCCGAGAAGTTTAGTTTTGGGGCCTGAGAAAGGAGCTAGAGTTTAAAGAGGCCCAAAGACGGAGCAGAGGTCCAACTGTTTGTTGGACTGTGTTATCCCGGAAGGGGTTCCTTCATGTGTCTTTAGACTATGTGTGACTTAGCTGGAGGGCTGAGCCACTGAAGACCCGCCTGGGGAAGGCAACTGCCAACAGAGAGCACCGGGATCAGAAAAAGGAAAGAGTGCAGGATCACACCCAGCTGATAGGAGGCACTCGGGAGAGCTGAGTGTATCCCATCACAACAGTATACACAGGGCTGTGAAGCATGTTTGAATTCCAAGCTATGCGCAGTTTGAAGTAAAATGGTTTCAAACATGGTTTAGCTGCCTGTGTATTCAGAAGACAGTTTAAACAGTTTAAAAACAATTTTCATGAGCCATTCCTGAGCCTTGCATTCCATCCACACTTCAAAATACTGGGGAGCAACCATGTTGTCACCTGACATGGTTGCATTTGCAGAATAGATAGTGCCTTAACCTCGAAGACACTTCTGCTGTAATACCATTCCTTACAATGGTAATAGCATGACCACACAGGCAAGAAAAAATTGGGGCACAGTCATATTTCAACATGATTATTGTTAGTGGGTGCAGGGGGGCTTAGTTATTCAGGAATCTGAGGCATAAGGAAGACCCCCCCCTTTGATGAATGTTAAGAATCCAGTGGCTGAAGAGGGAAATGGCTATGTTGATAGCTATGTTCAGAGAGCTTGAAAAATCACACTACAGGGTGAAGAGAAGCCTCACCTATAGCAGGTAAGCAAGTTCTAGCTGTTTTATTGTAGGCCTGAGGGAAGGCAGATTTGCTGTTGATATATTTCCTTCAGGATGCACGTGACTCTAATCCTGTTAAATAGCAGTGGGGAAAATATGTGTAGGGGGGTTGGAATAAGAGGCAAATGGAGGGAAAAGTAATTTAAAATGCCTAACGCCTGGCCCCATTCACAATTCTCTCCAGTCTCAGACAAGTTGATGATTGTCACTTGCTAAGTATCTAACATCATAATTCATGCAACTAAATCAATACCTGTCTTGTACCACAAACCACCTGTATGGCCAAGGGAAGTACAGGAATTTCTATTTTTGAAGTTAGCTTGTTATGTGGTGATAAAGATGGATTCACCCATGTATTCTGTCTGTACTACAGTGACAGTTTTGCATTCTCCTAAATTTCTCATGAGTTGCTGTCTGTGTGAAGATCTCCTACATGGGAGGCAAGGTGACCCATTCTCCCTCCCTGCATTATTTCCCCTCTCCTTGGACAGACCAGCTATAATTCCAAGGTTCTGTGCAATGCGGAGACGGGGGATTGAGGGAAGGGTAGAACGGAAACAAGAGGGAGCAAACTTGCATTATCAATCCCCAAATCCCTGAAAAGGTAAGACAGCCGCACGGAGCTATAGTACTTCATCTCCCTCTATCTAGGAGGGCTTTCCCCAAGTTGACATCTTGTGTAGGATCCCCCTGCAGCCACACTGAATGGGACCCAGAGACAAGAACAGGGTGCCTTGGAGCTGATGCAAAGAGAATCTATACAGGTGGCCTTTTGCCTTTGACAGATGTCGAGATCTGGGAGTATGGGGACCAGCCCTTCTTCACATATTTCTCCCCCTCCCCAACATAATAATCCAGAGGGAACTCGGTGAGGGGGCTGTTGTGGAGATTTAGTCCCTTCTACATTCCCTCCAAAGGGTTTTTCCAAGGGAGAGGATGATCTGGCCCTTGGCTACTTCCTGTCTCATGGAAGACATAGATTTGTCTTTGTCATGCAAATAGCCATAAATGGCTCAATACATTTTAACATAGTAGACTAACAACTGTTTTGCCTCTTATAATTTGTAGGAAGAAATATTCTAAAGCAGTTAGTTAAATTTTATCAAGAAAAGTATGGTTTCTATTGGTTTAATTTCTCAAATTCCCCCACGTGAATTTTGGAATAGTCTGATAATTGCAAAATACTTGCTCTTCAATGAGATCAAGAAAACTATGTCTGTTTCTACAAATTCTCGTAGACAGTTAGTTACCCTGCCTATATTACACAAATGAAACTTATTAAAATGGCTGAAAAGGACAGGGGGGTGCTTTCCTGCACAGTGTTGCAAAAAAAAACAAAATAAAGTTTCTGAGAGAAACTGAATCCTTCTGGAGGAAAAAGTCTTTCTGCAGAACCTGAATGACAAGAAACTAGTTCTGATGAGATCTTCTTCTTCTTCTAAATCCAGATTTGTCTGAATCAGCACTTTCCTGTGCCTCAGTCAAATTTAAATTTTAAAAGTAAAAAAGGTTAAAAAAAATACTGGTCCCTGGGAGTACTCATTTCTTTTTGCAATGAGTGAATCAGAAATCATAGAAATGTAGGACTGGAAGGGACCTTGAGAAGTCATCTAGTCCAATCCCCTAGACTGAGGCAGGACTAAGTCTAGACCATCCCTGATGGGTGTTTGTTTAACCCGTTCTTAAAAACCTCCAATGATGGAGATTCCACAGCCTCCATAGATAATTTGTTGCAGTGCTTATCTACTCTGACATGACGTTTAACCTAAAGCTCCCTTGCAATTTAAGCCCATTCCTTCGTGTTCTGTCCTCAGTGGTTAAGGAGAATAATTTATCATCCTCCTCAGGGCTTAAATTCTCAGATTATTTCCTAGAGGCCCCCCCCCCCCCCACACACACACACACACACCCCTCCCATTCAGGGCTCAGGGCATTAGCCCTATAGGTCGGGGGGGGGAGGGTCAGGGTTGTGCCGGGGCTCCCACGATTTTGAAAATATTTACCGGAGCTCCGCTCTGGATGGCTCTGGCTGAATTTAAGTCCTGACCCCTCCTCTTTATAAGAACTTTTATGTACTTGAAGACTGTTATCCTGTCCCCCCCCCCCTTCAGGCTTCTCTTCCCCAGACAAAACAAACCCAGTTTTTTCAGTTGTAGATCATGTTTTCTAGACCTTTCATTATTTTTGTTGCTCTCCTCTGGACTTGTTCCAATTTGTCCACATTTTCTGAAGTATGATGCCCAGGACTAGACACAGTACTCCAGTTGAGGCCTTATCGGTGCTGAGAATAGTGGAAAAATTACTGTTTTTTTGTCTTGCTTACGACACTCATGCTAATACATCCCGGAATGATGTATTTTTGGCAACAATTTTATACTGACTCATCTTGAATTTGTGGTCCAGTATAACCTCCAGGTCCTTTTCTGCCATACTCCTTCCTAGGCAGTCATTTCCCATTTTATATTTGTGCAACTGGTTATTCCTTCCTCAGTGTAGTAACTTACATTTGTCCCAACTGAATTTCATCCTGTTACTTTCAGACCATTTCTCAAGTTTGTCAAGATCATTTTGAATCCTAATCCTATCCTCCAAAATGTTTGCAACCCCTCCCAGCTTGGTATCATTCACAAAGAGTACTCTCTGTGCCATTTTCCAAATAATTTATGAAGATATTGAATAGAACCAGACCCAGGACAGATGCTAGTGAGACTCCATTCGATATGCCCTTCCAGCTTGACTGTGAACCATTGATAACTACTCTCTGAATACAGTTTGCCAATCAGTTTGTGAACTTACCATATTGTAGGTTCATCTAGGTTGTTTCCCAGGTTTATTTATGAGAAGGTCAAGTGAGACAGTATCAAAAGCCTTTTTAAAGTCAAGCTATACCACATCTACTGTTTCCCCCTATCCACAAGGCTTGTTACCCAGTCAAAAAAGGATATTAGGTTGTTTTGACATGATTTGTTCTTTACAAACCCATGTTGACTGTTATCTATCACCTTATTATCTTCTAGGTGCTTACAGATTGATTATTTGCTCCATTATCTTTCTGTACTGATGTTAAACTAACTGATCTATAACTCCCTGGGTTGTCCTTATTCCCCTTTTTATAGATAGGTACTATATTTGCCCTCTTCCAGTCGTCTGGGATCTCTCTTGTCTTCCATGAGTTCTCAAAGATAATGGCTAAAGGCTCAAAAAATCTCTTCAGCCAGTTCCTTAAGTATTCTACAATGTATTTTGTCAGGTCCTGCTGACTTGAAGATATCTAACTTGTCTAAGTAATTCTTAACTTGTTCTTTCCCTTATTTTAGCCTTAGATCCTACCCCATTTACACTGATATTCACGATGTTAGTCGTCCAATCATTACTAACCTTTTTAATGAAAATGAATAATGAAAAACTGGACTAACATGGCATTCAGTGACTACCACCCACACAGGCGCCAACTTTTTTCTGCGCTGGTGTGTGCTCGCGCCCGCCCCTGCCCCGACTCCACCCCTACCCCAAAGTTCCCGCCCTAACTCCACCCCTCCCTGCCCCTATTGGACCCCTCCCCAAATCCCCGGCCCCGCCTCCTCCCCTGAGCGTGCCACTGCATCCTACTTTTCCCCCCTCCCTCCGAGCACTTGCTCCGTGAAACAGCTGTTTCGCAGCGCAAGCGCTGGGAGGGAGGAGGGGAGAAGCAGGACATGGCAGCACGCTCAGGGCAGGAGGCGGGGCGGAGGTTGGGCGGGGCGGGGAGCTGCCGGTAGGTGCAGACAGGGCCGGCTGTAACTTTTTTGCTGCCCCAAGCAAAAAAAAAAAAGAGCGCCGCCCCGCCGTAACACCCCCCTGCAAGCGCCGTGCCCCCCGAAGCCCCGCCCCCCGAGCACCATGCCACCCGAAGCCCCACCCCCTGAGCACCGCGCTGCACAAGCCCCCGCCCCCCGAGTGCCGCGCCGCCCAAAGCCCCGCCCCCGAGCGCTGTGCAAGCCCCCAACCGCCGAGCGCTACGCTGCTGAAGCCCCCCGTGCCGTGCCGCCCAAAGCCCTGCCCCCCCGAACACCATGCCGCCCAAGCCCCTGTCACCCCCCAAACGCCATGCCGCCCAACCCCCCCCCTCTGAGCGCCGCCCGGCGGAAACAAAAACAAAC
>NC_048304.1:109635421-109659330 GCF_013100865.1 Trachemys scripta elegans
GCCCCGCCAAACCAAAAAAAAAACCCGAGCACCACCCCGCCCCAAGGTGCCGCCCCAAGCACATGCTGGGTCGGCTGGTGCCTGGAGCCAGCCCTGGGTGCAGAGCACCCACCAATTTTTCCCCGTGGGTGCTCCAGAGCCGGAGCACCCACAGAGTTGGCACCTATGCACCCACATACCCAGGGTGAAATCCTGACTCCTTTGAAGTCAATAGCAATATTTCCATTGACTTCAATAGGGTCAAGATTTCATGTCCAATTTACATCAGGTCCAGGAGCTGTCCTGATTTTACATCATTGCCAGTGTAATCAGTGCCTCTGAGAGTGTCATCCCTCTGTACACTGTATAGTGTGTGCATTCCACTGCCATCTACTGTGTTGGATGTCATACCTGCACAGAAGTCTGTTACCATCTGACTCACTCTAGTGTCTCGATAGGATAAAGGGCCTATTATTGCTACCACTAACAGAAATTCTCCTTTAGGTTACGTGGTAGGACCCATTTCATTTTATTTATTGAGCAAAATGTCCCAAGTTTTATCCCTGCTGTCAAACGCAAAGTCTATGTGACCATGGTGAATGGTAGGGCTGATGGCTAAGAACTCCATGAAGGGGTTATTGTTACAAAGTCTGAGTCTGATTCTGCTGACCACTCCTTGATTCACAAGGGAGTTGTGTGAACCCTGTAGCATCTTCTAATAGGTAAGCAATTAGTCTGTCATTAGTACACTGTCACCCTTTGTTTGAAGCATGCTGTTATTTAGTAATGTTCATATCATTGTAGGATTAAAAGATGTTTAAAAATAGAAAAAAGGAAAATGAAAGGATGGTGAAATAGGGTTCAAGCAGTAAAAGACTTCATTCCCTAAACTTCTCCTTGGTCTGATCATTAGTCAAGTATGTTCCTATCCATTAATTGTGAGGAAAATTAATTAGCCATAAATAATTAATATAAATCAGCTGGAGCCTGGCTGAATGTAATTATCCGAGGAAAACCCCCATTATGGCTAAATCTTGACAATGAAAAAACAAATACAAACTTAAACAGTGCTCTGGTATGGCCTGACTCAAAGCCTATTGAGATCTTTCAGAGTCTCTCAGAACTGTACTTAAAAGCTTTAAGTTCTTTTATTCATACAGTGATTGTAAATGTTTCATGCAACTATGTACAATCCACAAAATCGAAGCTACGTTAACAATTCAACACTTGAATAGCATATCCATTTAGCCTAGCTCTCCTGCTGTCAAGTTTTTTTTAAAGCCTTTTCACATTTTCTCCATTTCTGTCCATTCCACATTGTATTCCATTCAACATTGCATTCCATATTGCAGCTGTACCACACATCTAAACTCCAAGAATAATATGACCACTCCATGTACAACAGAAACTTGGGGCCTTTTGTAATCTGTCACTTTGTCATTGTAGATGTAAGCCATAGCTGCATGGTGTGGTGCTCTGTCCCCTTCTATAGATGGCAAGGCCAACTGGAGAGTGATGAGCCTGCTATCTCTGTGATTAGTAGAGGCTCGTGCATTAAGATCCAGCAGTCCCAGGTTCGGTCCCCATTACTGACAACCCACCCTGGGGTGTTGGCGTTACAAGTGGTAGTCTTACAAGAAATTGAACTGGGAAGCCTCTTGAAGCTGGACCCTTCCACTGGTGGCTTAACTAACAAGAGAGTAATGAGACTATTACAGCCTTGGCTGAGAAAGTTCGGCCTTTTAGTCAGAGGCGTCTCTAGCTTTTTTGCCGTCCCAAGCACGGCAGGCAGGCTGCCTTCGGCGGCATGCCTGTGGGAGGTCCCCGGTCCAGCGGATTCGACGGCATGCCTGCGGGAGGTCCGCCGGTCCCGTGGCTTCAGCGTACCCGCCGCCAAATTGCCGCCGAATCCGCGGGACCGGCGGACCTCCCGTGGGCAAGCCGCCGAAGGCTGCCTGACTGCCGCCCTCGCAGGGACCGGCAGGGCGCCCCCCCCCAGTTTGCTACCCCAGGCACGCGCTTGGAGCGCTGGTGCCGGAGCCGCCGCTGCTATTAGTTCAGGCAGTAGAGGTGTATGCATTAAGATCCAGAGGTCCAGGTCCAATTTTCGCTGCCGATAACCCAAGTGGGGGTGTCAGCACTACATAGAGAACACATTTCCCTAATTTTAGGGACAATAGTCAGTGCCAACGATGTTCCGTAAATATGATATTCTATCCAAATTACAGCATTTGTGCATTCTAAGTCTGAGTGTAAAAGAACTGTAACTAAAAAGAGGCTAATTATAAAGTATAAAGTAGTATAATGTAGCTGAAGACAGTGTGATAAAGCTGAGAAAAACAAAGAAAATCAGAAATGAGCAGATAAGAATCATGAACCTCTAACATTCAACAAGATCCTGAATCAAAATAATCAGAGACAGAGAGAGAAATCTATATTCACTCTTTGTCAGGATAAATAGCTCCGGCAATGGCTTAAATTACAAACCAAACCTGGAAACTCTGGTGATATGACTTTAATAGAATAAACACAGTGATCATTCTTCATAATTACCCCTCATTTAGGTCTCTCTGACTGCATGGACGACTAAGATTATTTATTAATGAAACATTCCATACGCTTCTCAGCTATGCCAGCACAGCATTTATTTTATCTTCCTGACTACAGAAGCCCTGGAGTTTAGTTGCAACACAAATCACCTCGACCATGGTGCTCAAGAGATTCTCTTCAGATTTTCTAGCTGACATTGCCCGTGGCTGTTATTTTGCTAGATGCCTGGGGCTGCCTTGAATCCTTCTTTTTATTTGCAAGAGGTGACTGCTCTCTAGGTATAAAATCATTGTGTATTTCACTTCCTTGACGCCTCACCTCTCCTGTTCAACAATTTCTTTCTTCTTTAACTCACGTTTAAAATAGGCCCAAACCAAACCCCATGATCTGGATACCCCCAAATGTTTAGAAGTTACGAACCAAGGCTGGAATTTTCAAAAGTGCTGAAGGGAGTTAGGCAGCAGGCCAGAATTACAGTGTATTTCATCTTATGTCCTAAGGTACTTATATGGCCTCCTTTACCATAGTGTCTGAGCACCTCACATTCTGTCATGTATTTTATCCTCACAACACCCCTCTGAAGTAGGGCAGTACTATTATTCCCATCTGTCATATAAGGAACTGAGACAGCAAGAGATTAAGAGATTTGACCATGGTCACAGGGGAATCTCTAGCAGAGCAGGGAAGGTCAATGGAATGGGAGTTTGGCACCAGGGAATGCCTGGTTACGCACTTTTGAAAATTTCACCAGGTGCCTATCTGTGTCTTTTGGTGCCTAAATATTTTTGTTATATCTGGGCCTCAATTCCTATTGAATATCAATGGGATTTGGGTGCCTAACTCCAGAACCGAGCTATGTGGCTTGGACCATCTATACTTACAGTACCTTGAGCGAAAACCTTACCTGGGAGTACTATTTATTCTTAAGAATAGCCTGCTGTTATAGTGATTTATGGAAGAAAGAAATGAATTCTCTAGCATTTGTATTTTATACAGGTTTTGTATTTCATATTTAGAGCAGTCCTCAGACCTCTTGAACAGTTCATTCACTCTCTACTGAGCCTCAACTGGATGTATCATTCTCCAGTGGATGTATCCTGACAATAAAGGATGGTATGCCTGCTGTCACAATTCACTTTCCTATTCTGCACTCACCTTTACCTTTACACTTGGGACCTAATGCTGCAGGCCTCACGCAAGCAAAGCGCTGGCTGCTTTCATTGGAATCTGTGTTCAAAAGAGCTACAAAATTAGGTCCAAACAATTTAGGGAGCAGAGACTACATGTAGTCTGAGAAGGATGAGAATACCAAGGAGGAGGGATTAAATAGATTTCTATTCCTCTAGCATTACTTCTAGCTGATAATATGTATATGTAAAAATCTAAGGTGGAGGCAAAGTGCAGCAGAAAGAAAAATATCTTTAGGCCCCATTATAGGAGGTCAAAAGGCCGAACATCCCAAAGGCCTGAGAATGCAGTTTATGCCAGGACAAACTCCCATCAGCTGATACTTTGAGAAACAGGGAGAAAAAAAATATAAAGCATTTACTTGTTGTCTTCTAGGCGCTAGAACATGCAATGATGATTATAAAGAGGACAGTGTTTAGTCCTCATTTCATTCTCTTCCCTCCTAAATCCACAGCTGTTCCTGAGGCTCACAACCTTCTTCTCCTCAAAATCCATATGCCTCTCCCCTCCCAGGAAAAGAATCTACCTTAAATAGTACTTGTGAAGTCCTTGGCAAAAGGGTTCTTCCCAAAAGTCCCCTGCCTTGATAGTGTATCAGGACATTACCAAAATCCATATCTGCCAGAGCATTTCAGGATCGCTCCTACCTTCAGGAAAATAAAGCAAGAGGCTTAAGAATATTGTACTCACATACTCAGAGGAGGCTGCCCATATAAAGAGGGGGGGGGGAGATTTTCTGGATGCTGTGCTGGTGCTGAAAAATGAGGCATATCTCCAGTTTCTTTCTATTCAGTTATCCATGAGAAGAACTCACAGTGAAGAAGCAGCATATTGTAGTCAGTGGCAAAGCATAATTCCTTCAGACAAGGATGATTAAGAAATGAACCAACAGTTGGGCACTATAGTCTGATCTTTCCACAGCAACATACATGCTGCCAAGGGGAAAGTATATTAATAGCCTGAGTGCTAGGCTTTCTGAGGCATTGGCCACAGCTGATAAGAAATCCTATGTTGATTGGCATGTAGCTGGGAACTTTCTATAAAACATGGCTGTATGTCCCTTTTCATCCCCAGCAGACCCTTCTAAACTAGAGATGAAACAATATGGAACACTGTTGCCCCACCCCTCCCACTCCAATATAGCAAGACTACTCCGGTTGTGCTGCATAGGAGGTAAGGCCATTTCAGGGAAGGCACTCAAGGGGATTCTATACTTCCACATACAGCAGAGCTGGAATCCACATGTAATCTTAGCATGGAGTGGAGTTTGGAGAAGGGCCTGAATGGATTGTGACTATCGAGACAATAATTATGGAATCCAGCAGCCGCAAAGCCACAGGGTCAACTCATTGCATGAGTCAGCACAGAAACTTAGTCTGTTGCCCTGCATAGGCACTGTCCATCTACTCTGGTTTATTTGCCAGATCACATTCCAGAACAGCTTCTGATTTGATTGCTTTTAAAAACAAGCAAACAAAAATATCTAACTTTCCATCTTAAGTGTTTTTTATTCCTTTACTAGTTAGTGTCAGAGCAAATTACCTCAAATCCCTGTGAATAATGTTCCTGACTTTGTATTGCCAGCTCTTATTTGCACGGACACTTCCTTATCTAATTTCTCATTTTGTTTTGGAGAAGAGGAACAATTTCTGTGTCTAGTTTATAATTGCCATCATTCAACTTAGTCTAAAACTAAGTCTGTGTGACGATAATCATAAGTACAGGACCTGACTGGCCTCTCACTGACACTGGTGCAAGTCAGGAATTCCACCAGTGAAGTCAATTGAGGGTCTGAAAGAAGAATCAGACCCAGTGTCTCATTTGCTGCTGTCTATATATCACACCAGAAGGAGGTCGTAACACATAATAATGAAGAGCGGGTTGGGTCTGCAGAAGACCATTGTGATGAGAAGAATTTGGATCTTGGCAAACACTAATGTATGTGATGAGTGGAATCACATGTCTTGATACAAAGTCAAACAATCTGTTAGTCAAGAGGGGTAACCCCATTTCCCCCCCCCCAAAAAAAAACTATGCAGCAACTGAAAGGTTCTGGAAAATAGCTTCTGAACGGAAGCTGAAGAAATATTAGGCTAGAGGGTGCTGAGAAAAATGTGAGCACCTGTGAGGCCAGAATGATAGGGCCAGTCACATGAAAGTGGCTAGCCAATCGACAATTGTCACACTGTGTCTGCACCTACATTCTAATTTTAACAGATGTGACCATATATTTAAAATGGCCTCTGATTCTTAGAGAAGGAAATACAGGTGCCTATGACTAGAAACTCTGTTATTCCTTACCGGCACTGGACACAGGAAAAGGAGGAGTGAAGATGGCTTTAAGTCACCTTTGTGACTTCTGAATTCTGTTCTGGGCTGGGGGATGGGGGCCTCTCCACCCTGTGGTACAACTTTGAGCCACTCCAAGGCTACTCTAAATTGCACCAGCCGTGTGTGTGTATGCACATGCACACACACATGCTGCAGTCAAAGACCCGTAGCCCCAAGCCTCAGGGCCCAGGTCAGTTGACTCTGGCTCATGGGGGGGTCAGGCTGTGGGGCTAAAAATAGCAGTGTAGACATTCTAGCTCAGGCTGGACCCTGGGCTCTGAAACCCAGCAAGGTGTGTGTGTGTGTGGGGGGGGGGGGGGGGGTCTTGGAGCCCAGGCTTAGCCCAAGTGGGAACAATCTACGCTGCTTTTTTAACCACCCAGCCCGAGCCCTATGAGCCCTGGTCAATTGATTGGCGTTCTGAGACTTGGTGTTGTGGATTTTTCTTTGCAGTGTGGATATACTCTGAGAGCCTTTTTACCGGTGCAGAATATTCGGGCACTCTACTCCAGACACATAGCCTCTGGTTCCCTCCCTCTCGCCCTTTCCCCACACCCAGCACATTCACTATTCTGGGGCTTGCATGGGGACTTGCATGAGCTATTACACTGGCAGGAGCATTCTGTAGTAGCTCCTTTATAATCTGTAGGTGGTATTTCCTGACTAGGGTTGTGGGGTTATGTGCTGGGAAGTTTATACTGCTCTTGCCAATGCTTTACCCATTCTGTGGAGGGTTTTTCATTTTCAGAGGTGTCAATCTGGCACATTGTTTATAGCTGAATTTTTTTGAGTGAAATTATTTTGTGATCTGAATACTGTTTTAAGTAAAAACAGTGCTTTCCAGTGATGTCCGTAACTCAAAGAGTTTTCCCAGTATTTGCTCTGCAATAAAACTTATTTGCCCATTTCTGCTATTAGGGCTTGAACAAACATATTTGATGAGATGAAGCAGCATCAGGCTGAAAAACCTCAACAGAACAATAAACCTGCTGTCACCTATAAAAAGTAATATGTGAATCCACTCATAAGATTGAATGCATACAAATAGAAAATAACTCAGGGCCAGGGCCAGTAGTCAGTGGGGCACTGGCAATAACAGATAAGGAGCTTGGATAAAAAATTGAGAAGTATGTGATTGACTGGATAAATAATAATACTGATGCCAACACAGAAGAGAGTTATGAGAAATGCATAGAATGAAGCTGACCAGACTTGAATGGTGATGGATCTGTTGAGTAGCTGTATTATGAAGGGAAAGAGTTGCCAGGAATAAAGAAATCACACCTGCTTCAAATCATCTTAAAAGATAGATTTAAATCACATATCAAAGCGGTTTCATTTGAGTGCAACATACTTGCCTACATTCAGATTGATTTATGAGACCGCCAGGTACACATTGTAATAGCTAAAACATCCAAGACACCACAACATAGTGAAGGATGCTTGAGGTAAATAGGAGATTGACGACAGGCTTGTCGTTAACTAGCGCCAAAGTAAAGCTACCAGGAAAGTCACATTTAGACTAGTTAAATTACTGTTTTCCCCAGACTAATTAATGCTTTCCTGTCATCACTAATTATGTACCCTGTACTTTAAAATATGCTGCAAAGAGCAAACAGAAGCTAGAACAATAAGTTCATAGATGTGTGTGATCAAAAGCTTTAGCAGAGCTCTCCACAACTCATATGTATTTCAACAAATTCAATGTATGTCGTACTAGCACAAGACCCCTTTCTGCCAGGCTATTTACCAAACATACTGCACATCTCAGCAAATGTTTCCATAAATTAAACTCAGTTAAATTAGGCTGTTGGATAATGAACGAAATATCAGATATCAGCAAGGTTTCGGCGACGGAGGAGCTGGAATTATGATTTAATCGATCAAATAAATAATTTACATCATCTTACTCAGGCTTTTGCATTCCTGAGAATGAAATCTGACAAATGCCAATCTATTAATTTTACTGGAGCTGAAGGGAACGAATGGCAGATTCCCCTCACACTACTAAATTGAAGCTTTGAGCACATTAGCTGCACTGCGGGCCAGATTTGCCAGAAAGTTCAGCTCCAACAATGAAGGCCAGATTTCCAAAATAGCTCATTTCTAGAGCTGGTCCAAATTTTTTGATTAAACATTTTTTCTGTAGAAAATTGTCATTTCAACAAAACTGAAAATGCTTGGATAAAATGTTTGCCAGGAAGGTTTCTCAGGTTCAGGATGGAATTTCTGATCTAAAAAAGAGACAGCGGCTTTACAGCCAGTGTCTAGGGCAGGGGTTCTCAACCAAGGGTCCAGGCAGGGTCGGCTCCAGGCACCAGCCCACCAAGCTTGTGCTTGGGGCGGCACCTGGAGGGGGGCGGCGTGGTGCTCCGGCTCCGGCCGCCGGGGAGAGCGGGGCCACGGCCGGGGCTCGCCGCCCTCCCCCCGGCGCTCTGGCCGCCGGGGACAGCGGAGCCCCAGGCGGGCTCGCCGCCCTCCCCCCGGCGCTCTGGCCGCCGGGGAGAGCGGAGCCCCGGGCGGGCTCGCTGCCCTCCCCCCGGTGATCTGGCCGCCGGGGAGAGCGGAGCCCTGGCCGGGGCTCGCCACCCTCCCCTGCCGCGCTGGGGGGAGGGGTGGCCGGAGGCTTTTTTGCCTGGGGCGGCAAAAAAGCCAGAGCCGGCCCTGGGTCCGGGACCCCCTGGGGGGACCGTGAGCAGATTTCAGGGAGTCCGTCAAAATAAGCCAGAGAGCAGGGCCGACGTTTGACTAGCTGGCCGCAGGGTAAAAAGCTGAAGCCCGAGCCCTGCCGTCTGGGGCTAAAGCCCAAGCCTAAGCCCCTCTGCCCAGGGTTGAAGCTGAAGCCCAAGCAACTTAGTTTCGTGGGGCTGCCTGTGGTATCGGACCCTGGGCCATTGCCCTGATTGCTACTTCATAGTGCTGGTCCTGGCTTTTAATCTACTGGATATGCAGAAAAACAGTTGTGGCAAAGGTGGGCTGAGGAACTTTTATAGCATGTTGTGGGGGGCCTCAGAAAGAAAAAGGTTGAGAACCCCTGGTCTAGGGTGCTTAGCTGGGCTGTGAGAGACCCAGGTTCAAGGCCTGTACCAAATCAGGCAGAGCAAGGACTTGAATCTGAGCATCCCACAGCCCAAGTGAATGTCTTAAACAGCTGGGTGTTCTGGGGTTAGGGGTCACACTCCTCCTTTTGTTTTTCACAGAAAGGGTTTTTTTCATTTTGCATTGGAATGAAAACAGATTTTGAAACATGGACATTTTTCGCTACATGGAATTGTTGTTTTCCAGCCAGCCTTACACATTTCCCATTTAAGCCCCTAAGTAGCTGGCCAGTTTTTCAAAAGATCTCAGAACATTGGGTTCTGAGCTCTTTTGAAAATCTGACCATCGAGGTCCCCATGGGATCTGCTGGGTGCTGAGCTCTTTTGAAAATCTGGCCCTAAATGTAGCTTCTGAGAACAGGAAAATCTGGCCCCAATTCTTCTGAAAATTTGGCCCAAGGGTTATTGCAGTAGCTGAGATGAACGTTATAGCAGACACGTGAAACAGACCTGAGATATTCTGAGACATCGGCTGGGGCATGCAGTGGAATTTTTACCTGCAACTAATTTGACTTGAACCAAACGCAGCAACTTAACCTGAAATTTGGAAATTAAACCAAAAATACAGACCGACTGTAATAAAAGCATCAGGTGCACTCCCGCATATATACAATACCCAGTATGTATAAAATACTGGAAATAGACTCGTTTGGGTCTCTTAGGATGAATCAGATTGCCACTTGAACTTGTAGACAGAGATCTGGTTTGCAACTCAACAGATTTTTTCCTTAACTGAGCAAATTAGTTGCACTGGGAGCCAGATTTGCCAGAAAGTTCAGCTTCCACAATCAAGGCCAGATTTCCAAAATAGCTCATTTCTAGAGGTGGTCAAAACTTTTTGACCAGGAAAAGTTTTCGAGAGCATCCTGAAGATGCTAAGGAACCCTCTCATTATTGCCCTTCCATTTCTTTTTAGCAGAGGGTCTGAAATTATTATTGAGCCTTAGCACTACTGTTCATGTCAGAAATAATGAGTGTCTTTTGTTTTTAGTTTTAATCTCTAAAATTAGTCTATTCCATACTACTTTGATCTTTGTATAAATGACACTTCATTTTAGGTACAGGGACTGATCTCATGATTCTTACCATTTAACTGGAAAATAAACAGCCTACTCTCTACAATGTTCTTTCTTTCAGGTGAAAGAAAATATCCTATGGGATACTTTGACTGCAACCAAACAAGTTGCTTTAATATCTAATTTGTGACTTCTAGTTGTTCTACTTATATTCAATAGGTCAATTTCAAATAGTTTCACATTGCCTGGAATGCCACTCATGGAATATTATCAGGTCTGTAAGCTTTGCCATTTGCCTTCTCTCAGCACTTTTATTGACAATATTTCATTATTTAGGAGAATGAAATACTTTTAATTTTCTTTTGTTAGTATTTTCAATAAATACCACTCAGTGCATGGGTACAAAATCCACACATGACAAAATTGTGTTCTTGAGACAATTCCCTGTCTCCGTTCATGGACTAGAGAAGCCCTTTGCTATTTAAATCCCTCTGAACTTCAAAGAACTTCTGCAGTAGAGTATCTCTCAGAAGAATTCTTCATTGCCCCTTCCCAGTGAATATTGCTCTAACTGACTGTGGGAGCCATATGTGCTTTATTACATGGTGGAGGGAGTTATAATTCTATGGCACTGATGATAACAATAAATTCCTGTAGAGGAGGAAGCATTGGCAGACCTGTAGCATAATGAGGAAAAAGCATACAAGCACAATCCTTCTACAGGCATCACAGATGGACAATGACTCCAGGAACCATTACTGCATTCTGGTTCCAAATCTGATCAGCTGCCTCAATCCCGAATCATAGCTAAATTAGGGCAGATGTCACTTTAAAGGCTTGATCTGATAATGTGTTGAGCACCCACTGGTCAATCCTTATTCATATGAATAGCCCCCACTAACATCTATAGGCGCACTTGCCTAGGTAAACATTCACTTAATAAGGGTTCCACAACTGGACCCTGAGAGAAGTAATAATCAGCTAGATTTTTATTGGGAGTGGAAGGCTCCTCACCAGAGCTGTGGAGCCCCCTTGCAGGATCAGATAAGTCTGGGCAATTGTGTGTGTGTGAGAGAGAGAGAGAGCATGCACCACTAGCAGGGACTGAACCATACACCTCCAGTGCTAAGAGCATGAGCCTTTACAGTTTGAACAAAAAAGCCAGCTTATCTAGCTATCAGCTGTAACAGACCTATACCACCGGTGGCTTGGACATAGAGTGGGACATATAGCCCACACTGAACTATGGGTTACATGAGCAACAACAGCAATTCCTCCATGTTGATGTCAGCATCCATTCAAAGGCTATCAGGCCCATTTGCATCATCACTAAGTCCAATTTTTATGAGCGTTTTGTGGTTATTAACACTCAAATGTAGACGGACTGAAGGGTGTGGATTTTGCACCATAGCTGATGAAAATCTGTTCCGATACATCTTGGCATCTCAGCTCAATAGTTCTTAACAGAGTAAATTGATTGGACTAGCTTTGAGTCTACAGAAACTCGATAATTGGATGTGAAAATGTAGAGGACGAGTATCAACATTATAATGTGAACTGCTGGAGTGGAATATTTAACTGAAGCCAAAATCCTCGGACCCAACATCAACAGAGTAACTTAATTGATCCTGTTAAAAGAGAGACATGAATTCAAAAGCCCATTTTTAAAAGTGAAAAGGACTAAATGGCTGTCTGAAGGATTTATTCTCCTGTTCCAGGAACTATTATGAAACATTAAGAGGAGGCACTCCAAACAACTTCCCATTCCAATACCCAATACTTCCTAAAACTTTTTCAGTGTCTCAAATGAAGTGACACAAATAAAGGAGTGAGGGAATCTGTCATTTTGATCTGAGTATAAGTATTATGGAAGACACCCTCCTTCTGACAAAGAGGTCTTTGCTTTACAGAGTTCAAAGATACTTTATAGTCTATCTTTTTTATCTGTGACAACATTCATCTTTGATTTTGATCTCATGCCAGTTTTTTACCAGTATAACTCAGCCGAGAGCAGTGAAGTTACTCTTGAATTATACCAGTATATGAGAGTGCAGAATCAGGCTCATCGATTCATTATTGGACATGCTCTGTGTACTTGAAAAGGAAGAATGTTGCTTAATCTGTATTTCTAGCTGTTGGACTCAAAATCCTAAAATTGGACATGAGAGAGAAAGAGAGAGGTTGGCAAAAAAACAGCAATAAACAATGCAATTGGGGGATGGGGAGGCAGAAAGTAGCAGAGGCAGCAGTGATCACGTTTATTATTATCCCTCCTAGTTTTTCAATATCAATACCCTTTCCCTAGGGTAGAGAATGGCACTTGCCATAGTGCTGCACTCAATTCCTCCTCCTCACTCGCATATAGGGCAGACTGTCTGTTTCTGCTCAGGCTTTTGCTATGCTTCCTCTTGGCAGCTGCGCTAGCTAACACACACTCCTCTCCTTCCTTCTCAGTGCTCTCACATTGCTTGAGGGTCGTCTCAGGCAGCCTGTGGAGCACAACAGCTGAGGAGGTGGGAGAGAAGCACAGACATCAAGAGGGAGTTAGCTCTCAGCTAGTGCTGGGTGAATACAAAATAGGTTTCCCCCCTTTTGTCTTTGCTTTCCACAAAACAATTGAACAGTTGAGTTTTACTTGCGCAAGTGCTGGCAGAAAACCTAGCTGAAGCTTACATGCTCACAATAGAAGAGATATATTTGTATGCGAAGGGAATAGAGATAGGGGAGAGGGTTCCCAGAACTCCGGGCCAGAGCCCTAGCAAGAGGCAGTCTCATGTAACTCTCGTTTGGCAGGCCGCATCCTTCACAGATAAGGATGTGCATGGAATTATTTTGTATGAATGTGCTGAGAGAAAATTTCATTTAAACTCCGCAACCTGTCACAGTTCAGGGCAACTGCACCTGTATTTCCCCTCAGCAGTCCAGCCAGGAAACCCACTCTTAGACTTCCAGCTCCCTAGCCACTGTCCTGCTTAAGTCGCGACTGTATCTCTCTCCCTTCTGACTGGGGTACCTCTATGCTGAACAGTTCTCTGCTTTTTCAGTGTGTTCTTCCCAGCCTAAGCAGACCTGCTTGCTTTCTCTTCAGAGACTAATAACAGTGTAACTACCCACAGATAAGCTATTACACAGTTCTTCCAAGCAAGCCTCTTTTATTCTTAAGGTAAAAGCGTTACAAATAAAATACATTAAAAACAATAAAAGAGCATCACACATGCTAATAATCTTACCAGATATCACCCCCTCCAACCTGGGGTCTGGCAGGATCAGTCCTTGAGCACCCCACCTTGGAGTTTCCCCATGGTTTCAAGTTCCTCACACTCTTTGCTCCAAACAAGACCACTCATTTATCTAGTCATTCATTTATCCTGTTTGATTCTTTAAAGTGACCCCGACAAGGTAATCAGCCAGACAATGGGTCCCTGCTCAAAGGGCAGCTCCAAAAGGACGGATTGGGGATGGGTGCATTTCCCTCAATCCCCAACCCACCAATTATTTCCTAGGAAATACACTTCACACATATTTCCCCCAAAAATCCTTTGAAGTCCCTAATATCTTCAAAAGATTGCATTAATCATGTCCTTCCTCCTAAAGAAGTTCCATACAATTCCACAATGGTACATAAACATTTACACGTTCAATACAATTGAGTCCCAAACTTAATTCAATAAATTAAACTTAATTCAATATGTTTTGTCCAGGATATTACAGGACTGTCACCAACCAATCAACACATCTTAGAATAGTTTAATTGTTATTGCAGTCATGCCTAAGAAGTCTCCACGGCCTAGAAAGGAAAGGTTTAACATCTTCTAAAATCTCAAATCTGGCTTCGATGTTCCCCTTCCCTAAACTGCTTCTTCTCCTTGGGAAAGTCAAGTGGCTTCTTCAAACCCAACTCCTAAATAGAAGAGTTATGCTTAGGCTTGGCAGAATTTTATTTTTTCTATATAAATGATATATAGATTTGACTGATAATATTGACACTTATTTTAAGCACTTATTCCCATTTGTATTGGTTTAAATTTTCACAGTTGTGCAAAATAATGGGTTTTAAGCAATTTTTTTTATTTTTACTGATTTAAATGTTCACAGTTGTGGGACATTATGTGGGACTCAAACACTAATTATGTAATGACAGTAGATGTTGAGATTCCAAAAGTTAAAGCTTTATAACTGTTAAAACATAAATTTTAAACATCGCATGTCAAAATATACAAAGTAAACCTCCTTAAATCAAAATCTAAAGTTCTCAAGCAGCATTTTTCTTACTTTGTCTATCTGTAAATTTTGATTATTGATGGAAATACTTTTTCGTCTGTTTGTGTCTGTACAGTGAAATCAAGGTTTACCAACATATACCCATAAAAATCTAATCCTTCTAAGCCTAGTTATCCTCATCCTACAAGAGAACAGACACTATCATGTGACTTATATGACCAATCACAACTAACTCATAAATATCACATTTAAAATGTGGAGAATTAAATAGTTTCACACAACTGTTCACAATCAACATATCAAGAGGAAAAAATCATGCCAAAAGTCTGATGAGTAAATTCAAGTGACAGATAAATTGAAGGAAATTCCAACAGGCTCACAGACATTATACAACCTGTAAAGGAGGCGGAATTCATCAAGTAAATTATTCATTGCACATTGTTCTCTTAGTTCTGTCAGCCTCCCCTGTCTTGTTACTGGTCTAGAAATTATAAAGGAAGAAGACAAATGTTGGGGCTCCAGGAACCTCAGTCACTAGCCCTCCCAAGAAAGATCCCATTACAGTTTGGAGAAACACCCCTGGTTGGCTTCATATGGAAAACATCAGGGTTCTGGTCACCAGTAAGAGAAGGTTAGAATGGCTTGTGGAAGGAGGAAAAAATGTTACTATATGCCTAACTCGTCTGGGCCCAGCATGAGTCCACTTGATTGAAAACCAGCAAGAAAACTTTCTTCCTCCAACTACTTTGGAAAGTCCTTTCGTACAGGTTGTACTCACTGGTTCAGGCTGACCTCAGTGTTACCCTTATCCCCAAAAGGGGAGAAGCTGTGCACTTTACAGGGAACCTTCTTTGACAAGGTTTGTGTCTTGTCATGAATGAAAATAAGCTCCTGATTTGATATAACATAATCAAAAGTAATTATAGTGGATGAGCACTTTTTCCATATTAATGTCTAAGACATATTAGAATATGAATAGTACAGAGAAATCAATCTTGATTTCCCCACTAAATATTATTACTCTGGGAATCCCACGAGGTGTATTTTAGGCCCAATAATATTTTTCATATATTTTATATTTCAGATTTTTCATATCCATGAGCAATAAACTGTACACTCAGTATAGGTAGCTGGAAACTTAAGTTTATCTTCATGCTGATAATACCTTTTCACATTCTGTAGTGATTTCTTTATCCTGTTATGAATAAATTACAACACAATTTTAATAATATTCAAGACTTGTATCTGCTAATACATGCAAAGAAAGCAAATTGTATGTCCAAGTCCTCAAATATGGTCAAGCTCTGCCCAGTGTAAGAGAGGTGATGCAAAGCAAAAGTGTCTTTATGCCACTTCTGCGCTCCCCCCAATTCAATCCCTGCCTGGTATTAATCGCTGCTGACAGATCTGAAAGAATCAGCGTGAACATTTGAGCTTTGTGTATCGCCAGAAGGAGATTATTAGACCTATCCGTGCCTGAAAGATGATTAATTGAGGCCAAGGGAAAGGGGTGTGTCAAAGTTACAGGGCTAGCTGCACCTCCTACCCTGGTTGTTCTGTCCTGACTGCACACCCTTATACCTTTCCTGGGGTGGAATCACATGATTGTTTCACTCTTAGACCAACTCTTAGTCTACTGTACCCTGTGGACCAGCCATGCTTACCCCCAGCAGATCTATCTGGGCTCAGTACTTATGGTTCTTCCTTTTGGAAGTCTGTGATCAGATGATCCAGAACTGTCTTCTTAAAACAAAGTATTGTTTAATCTTAACAGTAAGAATAAGGCATGAGAAAAATGGTTTAAAAACAAAAAAGTCTACACGTGTCTATCTTACCTAGAATCTAACCATGCTCTTGAAGGGGACCCCAGCAGTTCTAACTTTCCCCAGGCCTCTTGTACCCAACTCTGGGTTCTCAGCCTCAGAAAAATTGTTTCTGTCCTTGCAGGAGTGTATGTCTCTTTAAACCCTTCTGGATCCTTTGATCCCCCATCTCCCAACAGGGACTGAGTAATTCCTGGAGAAACCTGTCAGACAGGCCCAGCAGCGAACCAAGCCGGGCATCAAAGTAAACAGTGCTTACAGTATCCCTCAAGTGTTTGCTGAGAATTGTACATTAGGATCCGACTGCCACTTCCTGGGAGCATTTCCTGATAGCCATGCTATTGAATTAGTTCAATAAATGCATGCAGTAAACATCACAATAACCAGCTCAAGATACAGTATTCTTAAAATATTACAGATAGCTCCAAAACCATCATAGGGCTCCCATTTAATTAATTACTGTGTTTATTTTGATGTGTAAAGATCAATGTTAATTTTTCAAACAATAGGCAACTGCCCTACGCTATTATTATCACACAATTCAAACTGACACTCATAAAATGTTCATATAAATATCACATAGTAGCATAATAGAGTGCTCTCGGTCCTCCACAAAGAAATAGGATCCAGAACAAATACCCCTTTCCCAGATAAAATGCCCTAATCCTTCTGACACCATATTTCTCAGCAGCATGATCCAGTCATCATTGAACTCAGTGGAAAGACTTCAATTGACTTCAGTGGGAGTTGGATCAGGACCAAAATGCCTGGGAGGAGAGATGGGATTTGCAGTGTGTACGTGTTACTATAATATTCATTTATCAGACTTGGTGTGTCTAAGCATCAACTTACCTTCAGAATTCACTCCAGTTTTTCTGATCCATGCTTCACTTATGATCGACTGTAGTTATTATCCTGGTTGTTCCAAAAGTCTCATTAGCAGATAAAGATGTTTGAATTTTCTGCACTGACATTCTAGACATAGATTGATCACGTTTTGATATAGACATGTTGCTATTATTAAAGACCTGTCTGGTAGTGTAATGAGTTTTTCTATCTTATGTCTGAGTGATCTTATATAATTGGTTTTGTGAGTGGTAAAATGTTGCGACTTAGGGGCCATTTCCCCCGTGCTGCCATTGTAAATTAGAAAGTGTTCTCAGTTTTTACTTGTCAAATTACTTTTTTTATTAATTATTTATTATTATGGAACACATTTCATTTCCTAGAGGTCACTCGCATTGGGGTGAATCAGAACGCAATTAATGTGGTTTTAAAAATTAAAAAGAAATTAAATTACTTTATTAAAATATTAGAAACAAATTCCCTAAAATGGCTGAGTTTGAGCCATTGGATGCCAGGTTTGAGCTTTGAAGAAATTTTTGAGCAATAAGGGCCTGATTTAAAGCCTACGACTCCCCATTGGTTTATAATGGAAGACTTGACACAACCTTGAAGATTTAGTGCAATCCATACTTCAAGAATCCACACAGGACTACCCACATCAGACTAAGTGGGAAATAGACATCTTTCAAAATGCAGGCAACTAAGGTGACTAGACATTCCATTTTTGTTTGAAAGAGACACCATATAGTTTGTGGCAAGTGTTTTATGCCAAGGGCAATACTTTTTTAAGCATCTACTGCAGTTACTCTAACTTCTGTCTTCTTAATACAACTGTATGAGGGGAGAAGAAATATTTAAGATACTGCCATAATTTACTAGCCATAAGTGATGTCTGGCTTACAGCTAGCATTGCTTTTTAAAATATTGTGGCATTCTACAACAATAGTCTGAAACACTGTCCCTTACAGTAGTACCTATAATGAATCATAGAATCATAGAATATCAGGGTTGGAAGAGACCTCAGGAGGTCATCTAGTCCAACCCCCCGCTCAAAGCAGGACCAATCCCCAACTAAATCATGCTAGCCAGTGTTTTGTTAAGCCTGACCTTTAAAACCTCTAAGGAAGGAGATTCCACCACCTCCCTAAGTAACCCATTCCAGTGCTTCACTACCCTCCTAGTGAAAAAGTTTTTCCTAATATCCAACCTAAACCTCCCCCACTGCAACTTGAGACCATTACTCCTTGTTTTGTCAGTGGTTTGGTTTGGATCGTTACTGTAGAATATTGCTGTAACTTCTTTTTCTCCATAAGAGGATGCCTTTCTGTTACATAGGCATTTATTGTTACTACAATCAAACAGCAATTTATTTGAATCTTCTTTTGAATCATGCCTTTTGAAACAGATTATTTGTATTCAATAGATCTCATTCAGTCATTGTTGTCACTATGAAGATAAGAAAGTAAAAACCAAAGAAAAGATGGTGAAGCTCTAAAGAATTCAACTCATTTGAACAAGAAATTCAGAGTAACAAATTGAGAGGTATGCAAGTGCACTAAGGAACTTTTAGTGCACTGTAGCCATGTCTATACCAGATATTACTGTGCAAGCAAGCTAGTGTGCTGTAGATTCATACCCTGGCTTGCCACACTCTGATGTCCCACGTAGACAAGATCTTAGTAGGAGAAGGATTTCACAGAGCTAGAATGGGGCTTTGCCATAAGCTATGAGCAAGGGGAAGTACATAGTTGTTCTACCCCAACCGCAAACCAGGAACTCAGAGAATAACAGTCTGTTCCAGGTTCTCCCTTTGCTCAGACGGGGGGAAATAATCTACACCAGTCCTGTCCCAGGGGTACATTACTTCCCCCGTTGCTCTAGCTCAGCACATCGGAAGCAGAACCGAGGATCCATCCCTCTCTCGCCCTTGCCACCCATTTCCTGCCTATCTGCACAGGAGAGACAATAGTGGCCATGAAGGAAATTCTCACTCCCACACGCTACACTCAGTACAGGTAATGCAAGATTGTAAAGATACATTTTTCACCTCCTTAAATCCACAGCATGGGCACAATACGTGCCCACATTGATTTTTAAGTGTCCTAACCAGCACACCCATGCTTGGGGACCTGCTCCCTGAAAGGCGGTCATGTGGCATTTGAAACATTTACATTCCTTATTCACATGTGTTATTCTGAAGGCAGAATTAAAGAACCTTTTGAGTCCAATTTGAATATTTATTCCAAAAAACATGAGCTCTGAGAAACCTTGCAGCCAAATTTGCATATTTCATTTGAACAACAAGCTTAGGGGCAGCTTTTTAAAAATGTCAGGATTTTATCTTGTGCAATCCTCTGCATTTTTTTTCCAAATCTGTTACATCCAGCAAGGCTTTATGGCTTTGTTTGTATCTTATTAAAAATAACCAACAACATTCAAATTCTTAGTGTTGTCCTGCAAGCATAGTCCTCTGAGAGATGCTGAGTGAATTCAACTCCCATTGACTTTGCTGGGAGTTGAGGGTACTTAGGACTTTTTAGGAGCTGATAAGAACCTTGCAGGATTCAGCCCTCAGTAAATTTAAACTTCATTCCAAATTGGTGCATGGTGCATTTTGTTTAGCTCTCTGATATTGTTGGGGGGTAGAAGTTGGGAAACTGAGTCACAACTCCACCCAGTTTGGGCTTAAGCAATTTTTGCCTTTATTTACAGAATTTCAGACAGAAGTATTATCACTTATAGTGGCTGGACGTACATTTATGCCAGACAAATAACAACAGACAAGACAGAATTGGTAAATAAGCCCAAGTCACCACATTCCAGGTCATTGGGAAGTTGTTTCACCTTCCAGGAGAGTCAGTGCTTTGTTTGATCCCTCCATGTGTTCCTTAAGTCCAATCCTTCAGTTTCTGGTCCAGAGTTTCTCCAGTTTGGGCCCATGTTCACTTGGGTCTTTTATACATTTCTACATTACCAGCGCGGGTGCAAGGATGTTTCGCGCCCTAGGCGAAACTTCCACCTTGCGCCCCTCCCCCCCACCCCGAGCCCTGTGGCAGTTCTCTACCCCCCGCCGTAAGGCGCCACCCCCCCTCCGCCCTGAGGTGCCCCCCAGCGGCAGCTTCCCCCGGCCCGGGGAGCCATGCGGCAGCTCCCCGCCCCAGCTCACCTCTGCTCCGCCTCCTCCCCAAGCACGCCGTTGCCACTCCACTTCCCCCGCCTCCCAGGCTTGTGGCGCCAATCAGCTGTTTGGCGCCGCAAGCCTGGGAGGGAGAGAAGCAGAGCGCGGTGGCGTGCTCAGGGGAGGAGGCGGAGCAGAGGTGAGCTGGGGCGAGGAGTTCCCCTGTGTGCCGTCCCCCCTTTTACTTGCTGCAGGCGGCCCTCCCCGCGTCCCTCTCCCCCAGCTCCCTCCGCCGAAATGCCGACAACGACCGGGGTGGCCGAAGATCCAGCCACCGTGGTCGCCACCAAAGGACCCGAAATGCTGCCCCCTAAATGCTAGTGCCTTAGACGACCGCCTAGGACACCTAATGGGTTGCACCGGCCCTGTACGTTACAGATTACTTACTGTTTATCCAATTGGCTTTTAACACATTAATCTTTTGGGTTTAAGTAACCCAAATATTACGCATGTGCAAGCTTCTGCATTTTCTTGCTAGTTTTGCAGTTTCTGGTTTGTGTCATTTTATGTCACCTTGCCCTGGCTCTTCCCAGAAAAAGAGCTTTTTGTTGTTACAGGTTTGTGTGTTTTTATCTCATAACTTCCAGCACAATGTTACCTAGGGTTCTGTCAGCATTAGCTTTGTTTTAAGCAGGCTGGCAATGCTATATAAAAGAGGAATTAGCAAAACCTCACTTATGCCAGCAAGGCCTTGGCCTAAGTGTTACCTCATCTGTACTCTTGCACTGTACATAATTACAAATCATTAAAACATAGCTAACAAAGATCTTAATCTTAACATTTAACAATTCCTCATTTTATATTTCAATGTTATAAATCAGTTTGTTATTCCCTGAATCTGTTTGGGAGTTAGGAGAGCACGCTATGATTCTTTAATGTCAATATTTTTCATCTTCTTTAAACATTGGTATTTCATTGAAAGTGCCGTTTTGTTAGTGAATATTTACAAATAAACTTCATTAGATATTTTCCTGTGAATGCATTTTGAGAGGTGTCTCAGTTTTAGGACCTTAATATTTAGTTGGTACCCCAACAGGTAAAGTGGGGGGGGGTTAAAGTCAGAATGCAGTCTGTTGTGGCTGTCAAAGGCTGTACTTAGATCTTACATGGAAGGCCTGTCTTTCCTTAGGGCATGTCCATACTGCCCCACGTATTGGACTACGGGGGTGTGAATTGCAGGGTGCAACGAAGTGCTGGACTGGAATTCCCCCCAGGTGGCTGCTGCAGAAACAAAGTAAAAGGTGGGGCAGGGATTGTCTCTTCCTATGTGTTTATAGGATGCTTAGGACGATGGGGCACTGATATTAGTTAGGGCTTGTAGGTACTACCATAATAATAATAATTATATTCCAGTTTAAATGACACCAGAAGGTATTAGAAGATTTTCTTTAACCTGCCTTAAGAAATTTCACATTGCACTTAAACCCAGCTGAAGTTGTGTAACTTTAGCGCCCTCGTGGCCAAGATGGAGTCTGCTCTGCAGGCAGCTCTGGCCAAGAGAAGGCGTGCGCAGGAATGCAGCAGGAGAAATCCCTTCCACCCAGGGGCACCTGCTCCAACCCCCCCAGAGAGAACATACCCACCCACAGGAAAAGTACAGTGGATATAACAAGGGAAATATTTATTTACAGAGGAATGAGAGGAGAAAAACAACAAGGGGAAATATAGGGGGAGCAGTAAGACAGGGCTGCATCCAAGCCAAGGCCCCCACAGGCCTAGTGGTAGCGCAGTCTGGAAGGGCAGACACCGAGCAATGTGTCTGCACACAGAGTTCAGGAGTCCTGAGCTAAGTTCGAGTCCAGTGGTGAGTCTTGGGTGCTCCTGGTCGTCTTCGGCGCCAGTGAACCTTCCCCCAACAAACCGCTCCGGTGCTCTCTTCTGCCGCTCTCTGCAAAGCCACACAGAGCGACCACCTCCCCACTTAACTAGCTACAGCCTCCCTCCTTGTCCCCAATGCAGAGTCCCAAGCCCCAGTACTCACAGCCCCATGCCGCTCTGGGCAGCAGTGATACTGGGTCCAGCTCCGGCCTGTCCTTCTCGGGCGATTCCTCCCTGGCACAGTGCTCCTCCTGCCTCCTGTCCTGGGGTGTCCCTGATTGGCCCTGTCCTTCCCAGGCTTCAGGCAGGTTCTTCTCTGCTGCTTCACTTTTCCAGGGCCTCAGGCTGCCTCTCGCTCTCCCTGGAGCTCCAGCGCAGCCCCCTGGAGTTTCCCTCCTTTTTTCTTACTCTCCCCCTCCCCCTTAGGAAAAAGATTTAAAGGGCCATGCTCTCTAAACCCCAAAGGGGTTACAGTTGTATAACTGAAAAGCACCTTCAAAACAGGCCCTCTTCACTAGCCCTGTTTTAATAGCATCAGAAGACAGGGTCAGCCAAAAATGAGTCTGGACAATAGCTGAATACGTGGTGTGGACAGTTTCCCTAGGAAGATGCACAGAACCAGCCTCTAAACTCACAGTCCACTGAGGGTATACAGCCTGAGCTAGTCCAGATCAGCTAGGCTAGTGGCTCATTGGGAAACACAGACCATGACTGAACATATTCATTCAATTGGCACAGATCCCTGAGTGGGGGCTCGAAGTGCTACTGATAGATAAATATTAAAATAAAATGAGACTAATGATCTGTGCCTGACAAATGACATGTACCAAATGCTGCATGAATTCAAGCTATGTAATATTTCTCAGTGACCAAAGTATGATTGGATCTCCGAACCTCTTGACTCACCACCTATGGTTAAACCACTGGACCACATAGTGTTTCAGCTCCCCATAATCACATGCACACACACACCACACCCCTTTCTAGCCCTCCAGCAGCTTGTTTAAAATTCACAAGTATGCATGTTTCTGCAGAAGTGATTTTTCACAAGAATTCAAAGCCTCCGACAAAATTTCCATGCAACGTATTATAGAAAAAATGTCAAAATTTAATATAATTGCTCATGATCTCAGAAACAGGCATAGAACTTAGAAGAATTTACCAAATAGATGCTGGGCATGGATCATAAAATCAGAACAGTAAAAATAATAGCGTGGGCTATGAATCCTAAACCATAGCTGAAATAGGTTTCATGTGATGAATTTGCCAGACGGTTGAGTTTGGGCTTACTGAAGTCTATCTAGGAAAGTTGAGGAAGAAAGCTAGGGTTACCATATTTCAGCAAGCAAAAAAAGAGGACGGGAGGAGCCCCACCCTAGCCCCGCCCCTGCCCCTCCCACTTCCCGCCCCCCCAGAACCCCCAACCCTCCCCCCGTTCCTTGTCCCCTGACTGCCCCCTCCTGGGACCCCTGCCCCTAACTGCCCCCCAGGACTCCACTCCCTATCTAAGCCTCCCTGCCTCTTGTCCCCTGACTGCCCCAACCCTTATCCACACCCACACCCCCAGACAGACCCCTGGGACTCCCACGCCCCATCCAACCACTCCCCACACCCTGACAGCCCCCCCCAGAACTCCCAACCCATCTAAACCCCTCTGCTCCCTGTCCCCTGACTGCTCCGATCCCTCTCCCCACTCCTGCCCCCTGACAGCTCCCCCCCAGAACTCCCAGCCCCCCACCCCCTCGCTCCTTGTCCCCTGACTGCCCCCTCCTGGGACCCCTGCTCCTAACTGCCCTCCAGAACCCCACCCCCTACCTAAGACTCCCTGTTCCTTGTCCCCTAACTGCCCCCTCCTAAGACC